>NC_043005.1:102330236-102377736 GCF_006345805.1 Octopus sinensis | reverse complement strand
AAGGGGAAGCTGATGATCTCCTCTGTTCGAAGGTTGTAATGCACACAGATTTATGTGTCACATAGGTGATGGCCTCTCGGAGCTAATCAACGGCAGCATTCGTCCTATTTCTCTGGACTGCCATGTTAGCTTGGTGATATATATTAATATCCAATACTAACAACCTTTAGAGTGATTTAGAAATAATAATAATAATAATAATAATAATAATAATAATAATAATAATAATATAATAATAATAATAATAATAATAATAATATTAATAATAATAATAATAATAACAGTAATAATGATAATTATGATAATAATAATAATAATAATAATAATATTGATAATAATAATTATATTTATAATAATAATAATAATAATAATATATTTATATATCTCCTTTCTCCGCCGGTTACGACGACGAGGGTCCCAGCTGATACGATCAACGGAACAGCTTGCTCGTGAAATTAACGTGCAAATGGCTGAGCATTCCACAGACACGTGTACCCTTAACGTAGTTCTCGGGGAAAATCAGCGTGACACAGAGAGTGACAAGGCTGACCCTTTGAAATACAAGTACAACTCATTTTTGCCAGCTGAGTGGACTGGAGCAACGTGAAATAAAGTGTCTTGCTCAGGGACACAACGCGTCGCTGGGAATCGAACTCACAACCTTACGATCATGAGCCGAATGCCCTAACCACTAAGCCACGCGCCCTCACTTATATTTATATATATATATACACACACACACATACGCACACACACACACATATATATATATATGTGTGTGTGTGTGTGTGTGTGTGTGTGTGTGTATGTATATGTATGTATATGTATATGCATACATACCCCTGTCTGTCTGACTATTTAGATTATATAAATATACTAAGCCAACGAAGCTCATATTCAACATGTTTTCCGTCAAGTTTCTGGTTTTAGTGATGGAGTGCCTGTCTCTATTATTCTTAGATTTATTTATGCGAATAGTTTTTAAAGAGAGATAACGCATATTGTTTACATTACATTAACAGTGTTGTCTATATTAGTGGTTAATGTACTCCGAAGTGATAAAAAAGCGTTTGCGAAATTGTTAATCTGCTGGTGGCAATACAAAGTTGTTGAGGAAATAATGTTGTAGAATTAAGAGATAAAATAAGAGAGGGAAACAATTCGATGTTGTGTATTATTTATCTGAGAATCTTAAGATATCATACCAAGAGTTGGCAACGGTGCTCCTCGTAACTGACATGGCAGCTTCTCTTTAACATGCCCAACTGGTTGACTCCTGCATATGATTTGCACTGCAGCAAAAGAAAAACAATAAATACAGCAAACTATGAGTTTTAATTTTATTTCCACAAGGACATTAAGAGCAGAACTGATATTTTAAGCCTGTGCATATTGTATTTCTGCTCACCTTGGGGAGGCGTGCGTGCGCAAAGCTCTCAGACTCTAGGCGTTAGAAGCAAAATGTGTTTATCGCTTTCTACTTCAAACTCAGTCTATCATTACAGATGGCTTGCATTGTTTAATCTCCACCTAAGCCAGTAGACTGGAAAACTTGTTAGACGATCGGAATAAATTGTTTGCGCTCTCTCTCTATTTAAGATTTCTACGTTTCGGTCAAGTTTACTTTTCATGATCTCGGGGATGATAGAATATAACATCAGTCAAGTACTAGAGTCGATGGCATTGATTAACCACAATCCCCATGATTTGAACCTTCAACCTGTGCTCCGAACAATTACTGATTGTATCCAAAACATCTCACAGAAAACAATGATAGGTGTCACTAATTCTGTTGCATTTGTGTGCATGATAGTGGTATTACGTTATATATTTGCCTATGCTTTTACTCTTTTACTTATTTCAGTCATTTGACTGTGGCCATGCTTGAGCACCGCCTTTAGTCGAGCAAAATGACCCCAGGACTTATTCTTTGTAAGCCTAGTACTTATTCTTTGGGTCTCTTTTACCGAACCGCTAGGTTACGACGACGTAAACACACCAGTATCGGTTGTCAAACACAGACACAAAAACACACATTTATATATATATACGAGCAATATCGCCCGGCGTTGCTCGGGTTTGTAAGGGAAATAAATATATAAGCATTTTTAGAGATGTAAAGTAAAATAGCCATCTCAATATGTCTAACCGCGAAGGTGGGGGGGTTTACTGTAGCTTTTTACGTTCTGAGATTTAATAATAAATTTTTAGAGAGTTACTTCCCTTATATATGCCAAAAATGCATTAAAAATGGGAAAAATTGATGGTAAATTTTTTTTTTAATCGTAGACTCATCGTAGTCGCGCGCTAATACCTAGAAGGGCTCAATATGAATCACGACTATAAGATACCCGGTTTTGGTTAAACTGCACCGCAAAATGTGGGAGTAGTTAGGAATCTAAATCGTAGAAGACAGACAGCACACAACCTCACTTTTATATATAAAGATATACATATATACGACAGGCTTCTTCGAGTTTCCGTCTACCAAATCCACTCACAAGGCTTTGGTTGGCCCGAGGCTATAGTAGAAGACACCTTCCCAAGTTGCCACGCAGTGGGACTGAACCGAGAACCATGTGGTTAGTAAGCAAGCTATTTACCACACAGTCACTCCTGCACCACTACATGCAACTTCAACTGGAATTCAGTTATCTATAATTATTAAATGTAAGACGGCGTGCAGGCGTGATCTTTGGCACGCCGGGCGAAATATTTATCTGCATTTTGTCTGTCTTTACGTCTTGCGTTCAAATATCACCGAGCTCGAATTTTACCTTTCATTCTCTCAGATCTAACGAATAACTACCAGGTGAAGAATGGAGACGATGTCACCGAGTTATCACCGTGCGTGAAATTGCTGGGCTTGTACCAAAATTTGAGACCAATAATTACAAAATCTGGTCACACCCAATTTTTCATTCCGACTACATTGTAAACTGTTTCAGATAGTGTCAGTTAATCAAGAAAAGTGAGTTAGAATTAAATTAATCGGTTGGTCATCATGGTAATTCATTGTAAGTGAATGTTTTAGTGTGTATGGTTAAAATAGTACAGACGAAATAGATACCTATTTCTTTAATACCCACAAGAGGCCAAGCACAGAGAGGACAAACAATGACGGACAAACGGATCAAGTCGATTATATCTACCCCAGTACGTAACTGGTACTTATTTAATCGACCCCGAAAGGATGAAAGGCAAAAGTCGACCTCGGCGGAATTTGAACTCAGAACGTAGCGCCAGACGAAATACGACTGAGCATTTTTCCCGGCGTGCTAACGTTTCTGCCAGCAGACGAAATAGATGCCGAAATAACACACACCATGCAACAGAAGTTAATGAATATAAACAAACTCAAAATTTATTTTATATATGTGGTCAGTAGATGAATGTATTTTGTATACTGAAAATATTAAACCAGGATGTAATGCATTGAGCTGGTCGAATCGTTAACCGCATCTAGCAAAAATGCTTGCTATTTCATCCGATTTTACGTTCTGAGTTCAAATTCCGCGGAGGTCGATAAAATAAGTATCAGTTGAGTACTGGAGTCGATATAATCGATTTCCTCTCCCCGCCCCCGCCGAAATTGCTGGCCTTGTACTACATTTTGAAACCAATGTTAAATCAGAATGTAATACATATTACTATATATATATATATATATATATATATAGGGAGAGTTTACGAAAAAAACAAAAGACGAAGACAAGTGGTGTACAAAACAAACAGATGTATTAGTATAACGCTCAGGAATAGAAAAAGTCTTTTGTTTCGAGCCTACGCTCTTCTACAGAAAGGGACACAGAAAAAACAAGGAGAGAAAAAAATGTGTGTAGTGGCTAACGATCTATCATGGCGACTGATATATACATACATATATATATATATATATATATATATATATACTCGTGGAATGGTATTTGTTTTGCATTTCATTCTCTCTTTATGGAGAATGTATGATATTTCCGTCAATGTTGAGCTGTGCATTTCAACTCCCAATATCTTACAAAACACCTTATATCTCGAAAATAGAAAGAAAACGAAAAATTATTTATTGGCTAAACTGGCAACATGACCATTCCTAGAAAAACAATTCATTTTATTTTCCTTAATAACGATTGATAAAAAGTATTGAGCTTCACTTGTCGATTGTTGTAACAATGAATCATGCAATGGATTAACCTAGAACTAAAAACGGGAAGATTTTGTGATTTATTTTTCGAAATGTATTGGATAGGGTTAGAACTGTAAACGATAGGGAAACAATTTCAATCAAAATGTTAAATATAACAGAAAAAATGCGACTATGTATCATTAATGTCTTTCTCAAACATTCTGAAAACGAAATTAGATATATTTGATAATTGAACTTTGACCTTTAATCACATACTCCATACCTGTGAGCTCACGGGATCTCAAGATAGCCATTTCAATATATTTTGTGTTATATTTTTGAGAGTCACTTGTCAGCAAAAATTATTATTTGTGGATATTGGCGCTTTGATAGATATGGACAGTCTTGAAGTATTTTTTGAAGGGCTAATAACCAAAGAGAGCGTTTGAAATTTAAATTATATATATATATGAGTATCCACATATATTTCAAAAGCTAATATAAACGCGCATTAATAGTTTTCATCAGCTTTATAAAAAATTTAATGGTATCTCTCAAGAGATACTGGCTTACAGTTAGCTGCATAAGCCCAGTAAAGTTTAGTGTACTAGAAATAAATAGTTAGTACAATAAACCAGTGAACAAAGTTTAAACATCATAAAATTGAAGCATTACTGCTACTTTGTTCCCTGACTCATTCAACCAGTTTCTTCACAGCGAAAGGAGTTTAAATCTCGGCAACTATATAATGTCATCAAAAGGGCGGCGAGCTGGCTGAAACGTTAGCACGCCGGGCGAAATGCTTAGCGTTATTTCGTCTGTCGTTACGTTCTGAGTTCAAATTCCGCCGAAGTCGACTTTGCCTTTCATCCTTTCGCGGTCGATAAATAAAGTACCAGTTTCGCACTGAAGTCGATATAATTGACTTAATCCGTTTGTCCGTCCTTGTTTGTCCCCTCTATGCTTAGCCCCTTGTGGGTAGTAAAAAAATAGGTATTTCGTCTGTCGTTACGTTCTGAGTTCAAATTCCACTGAGGTCGATATTGCCTTTCATCCTTTCGGGGTCGATAAATAAAGTACCAGTTTCGCACTGGGGTCGATATAATTGACTTAATCCGTTTGTCTGTCCTTGTTTGTCCCCTCTATGTTTAGCCCCTTGTGGGTAGTAAAGAAATACATATAATGTGATCAAAATGTAAAGGTGAGCTAATTCTCATTTGCAATGGTTCAGATAAACATCATTATTTCGGGAAGCAGTACACTTTTGAATGTCTCTGTAGAACTTTCTGCTGTAATAGCGATGTGCAATAATATTACTGATAAATGCCTTAAGCTATTCGTTATAAATTAAACTTAGAATGTATGTTAACGAAACACCATATAACCGGCGTCACGCAGAATAGAAAAACCATGTTTTTCAACAAATTTGATTACATTTAAATAATAATCTAACCAAATTACTTTAACACAATCTAGATGCAGACATTTTCATGAAGTTCACATCAAGATGACGTTTTTCCAGGTTGCATTTTGCTCTGGGTAAAAGCTCTGCTCAGCGTTAATTCAGATATTATATCTTTAATATTCAAACAAGTTCGATTATTGAAAGCCTTCTGCCAACGCTCTACATTTTCGCCTTTAGAAATAAATAAAGAATACGTGAAGTAGATACAATTTCCTACCTGAGTCGGAAATGCTGATTGACACATCCGGAAATTTCTCCCCAGTCAATGAAATAAGTATTCCTATATAATCCACATCTATTGAATACAGTTTCTTAATTAAGCAGGCTTTCAGCAAATCGTTTGACGACTGCACTAATAACAATGTTGATGAAGGTGTTGGCCTTGTAACACTTACATCATAAATCATATCTTCAAAATATAAACCTGTTACATTTTGCCTCTCGTCGACAGCTTGCCTTTAATGCACGATCCATGTTATGAACATTAATAAATAGCAATATATTCCATAAAGTTACAACTAGTTCTAAATGGTTATACAATAGCAAGTGTTCGAAACTACCCTTATTTGTCTTATTTCTGTTTTCGAATTATGATACTCAGTAATCTCTCTCGCCAGTGTGAATGCATTTTGGAAGTGATTCTAAGGAGCAAATGTTGTTCAAACCTTGATTATCACCAGAATCGTCAATTGTTTCTTCTAAGATCAGGATGTCAACTTCGGGGAAACGGTATATGATATCATAAGGCGGCGAGCTGGCAGAATCGTTAGCACCCCGGCGAAACGCTTAGCGGTATTTCGTCTGCCGTTACATTCTGAGTTCAAATTACGCCGAGGTCGACTTTGCCTTTCATCCTTTCAGGATCGATAAATTAAGTACCAGTTACACACTGGGGTCGATGTAATCGACTTAATCTATTTGTCTGTCCTTGTTTGTCACCTCTATGTTTAGCCCCTTGTGGGTAATAAAGAAATAGGTATATGAAATCATGATGAAATATCCAATTTGTAATACATGTCATAAAAGCATACGACGCATGTTCTTCATAGCGTGTATGAGCTACTCTTTCATACTTCTACATTAAGTCAACTGACGTGGTCATGCAAAGAAATACTCTTACAGGGTTTAGCCGATCGAATCGAACCCAGCAATTATTCTTTCAGTTTTTCTGTTTGGTTTCAAGACGCTAAGTTACAGTGACAGACACCACAAACATATATATGCACACATTAAAGCACAAACATATACATGCGCAAATATTCATACATACACACACACACACACATACACACACACACACACACCACACACACACACATATATATAATTGTAAATGAATTGCACCTAGAAAATTCCCCTCCGAGGCACAAGTCAGAGCAAGACTGTTCATGGAAGACCATCAGTGGCCCATACACACTAGCCCCACTCTCCATACCACTGATGATATCCAAAGGAAAAGCAAAGGCTGACATACCATGGCATCAGTGAAGTAATTGGAGGCACATGGCCTAGTGGTTAGAGCAGCAGACTCGCGCTCGAGGGATCGCAGGTTCGAATCTCAGACCGGGCGATGTGTGTGTTTATGAGCGAAACACCTAAGATCCACGCGGCTCAGGCAGAAGGTAATGGCGAACTTCTACTGACACTTTCTCCCCAATTTTCTCTCACTTTCCTCAAGCATCTTGCAGCTCACTTGCGACGGACCGGCGTCCCGTCAACGTGGGGAACCTATACGCCAAGGAAACCGGGAAACAGGCCCTAATGAGCCAGGCGTGGCTCGAGAAGGAACAAATCAGTGAAGTCTCAACTAAGTTCTACAGCTGAGTGAACTGAAGCAACGGGGAAAAAAGTATCTTACTCAATGCATATTCAACGAACTTCGTAAACGAACTTCCAAACCTTTTATCCACCATCCATACAAAACATATGTGTATGACTCTCTTCTCCTCTCTTTCCCTTCCTCCTTCTTTCTGTCTCTCCATTCTTTCTTTCTTTCTTTCTCTTTCTCACTACAACCCCCTGTATGTATATATACATATATATGTATGTGTGTATTTATGTATGCTTGTATGGATATATGCATGTATGTGTACGTGCATACAATTATATACATATAAGCTCATTTCCCACGCATACAAATGTCAGTTTAATTTGCGAAATGGCATATATTTCTGAACTCTCTCATTACAAGTTTACTTAAGTCTCTTTCCAATATTTCACACGATCGCTATGAAATATGCAATAATTGGTGCTTCTTGATAATGGTGTTATATCCTCATATCCAGCATGTTGATAACATGCGAGACTTTGTTACGTCAATAGCATTACCAAATCCACTCATTGTTCACACAGACAAACATAAGGATAAGTATACACAGATGCATTAGCACCCTTAAAGGGTTGACAGGTACATATATACATGTGTGCGTGTGTGTGTGAGAGAGAGAGAGAGAGACAAAGAAAGAATAAGAATAATAATAATATATATATATATATATATACGCACACATACGACCACACACCCGCCCATTACAGGTGGTAAGATATATAGGAAATTGCGTAGGTATATTCGAGAAAATTTGCATTTCTTTATTGGAGTTAAAAATGTAACGCATATCGTTGGTTTTATCAAAATTCTATTCTTTGGGTGTTTTATTAGAGAATTATCGAGAATTATCGAGCGGTGTCACGTTATATATCGGTTTGTTCAACGCGTGACGTGATTACAGCCACGTGGTAGTAGGCCACAGTTACAAGTACACAGAATATATTTTATCATTAACTTTTATCCGTTTCTTGTTTCAATAATTAGACTGCGGCCATGCTGGGGCACCGCTTTGAAGAGTTCGGAGTTGAAAGAATCAATTCTAAGTATTTATTTTATCGGCTGCTTTTTGCCAAACTGCTAAGTTAAGGGAACATAAGCACACCAACGTAGGTTGTCAAGCGGTGGTAGGGAACAAACAGTGACACAAAAAGACACACATATATACACACAGGCACATATACATATATACATTCATATACATATATATATATATATATATTATATATATATATATATATATATATATATATATATAGAGAGAGAGAGAGAGAGAGAGAAAATTAGAAAACAAAACCAACTTTTATCAATTCAAAATGAACAATAAAATTACACCATCTGGAAAATTACATATAATAGAAATATTAAAATTAAAATGACAATAAAATGTCAATGATTAAGTAAATTGCAAAAAAATAATAATAAATACGTATATAATAGGTAGAATAACGACACGTGTTTCGCGGTTATATTTAAGAAATGATTATAGTAGTAGAGAAATCACTATATATATATGTGTGTGTGTTTGTGGATATATATATATATATATATATATATATATATATATATATATAATATATATATATATAATGGACTTCATTGAGCCTATGCCAGCAAAATACACTCACAAGGTTTTGGTCGGCCCAAGGCTATAGCTGAAGACACTTGCCCAAGATGTTGTGCAGTGGTGCTTCTTAGCATGCATCCACTCCTGCGATTAATCTCATTATAAGTAACATGATCCATATGCACTGCATCTGAGTGTAAGTTGGATGGGTTTTGGGTGTGATTTCTAGCTTGTCACTGACCATTAGTTTAACGGTCGTAAACATATTGTGTCACAGATGGGAAGAGTAGCATAGGCTGATATTCTTGTAAAAGTCACCACCTGCTGGAATGTCTGCAATTTTACACAGAGGTACAGTTAGTAATTACAAATTGCTGATGGGCAAGGAGGCCGAAGCTAGGTTAATTAGGTTCCGTCTGATTTAGGGGACACAGTCTTTATATTCACAGTCACATGAAGGACATCAGAGCTTTTTAAAAATGTTTATACATTTGTTAAATGCCTGAGAGAAATCCCTGCTTCGACATAGAACAAACAGTGAATAAAACATTCGCTGATGTGGCAGAATACATTTTTTTTTAGTTTTAAACATCGACACGAATGCATCTTAAGCGGCATTGACTTTAAATAGGCATTTGAGACTCATACTAAATGTATACACAAAGTAAAAATGTTCCCAACCCCTTTTTTACCTTGCAAGCTAAGTTAAAAACCCACTATATATATATATATATAATATATATATTATATATATTATATATATATATATATATATATATATGTATGTATGTATGTATGTATGCATGTATGTATGTATGTATGTATATCTGTTTGTATGTATGTATGTATAAATGTATGCATGTATATATGTATGTATTTCTATATATGACTGTGTGCGTGCGGGTGTATACATATAAGGAAGCATGGCTTAGTGGTTAGGGCGATCGTGATCGGGATTTCAATTCCTAGACATGGTGGTGCGTTATGTTCTTGAGCAAAACACTTCATCTCACGTTACTCTGCGATCACTTCGACACTTGACGCGTGGTACACCATTTACCTTTTTGTACAACGTCTATTTGACGGGCAGGGTGAGCTAATGTGCGGCTCGAACATTTGATTACTGTAAACAAATGATTTGCGCAGGTCGTTTCGTCAAAATTCGTTAGAATAAGAACTTGGCTTAAAGAAACATAAGTCCTGGGGTCGCTTCTTTCGACTAAATCACTTCAAGGTGTTGCCTCAGCATAGTTGTAGCCAAATGACTTAAACAAGTAAAAGATAAAAGAAAATATACACCTCGAAGCTTCATCTTTAGTTGTGTCGAATAAGAATGATGTAAATGATATTCTTTGCTTAGATAAAATGTTGTGAGGCACTGGTCTTCTAGTAATCAGTGGAACATTCACACAAAACAATATTCAAAAGTATGTTAGAGGACATTGGTGAATGCGTTTTAGTAATCGATGGTCATTAAATAAATTCTAAGATTTTAAAGTGCATTTTCCAGTGATAACAAACAACAACTAAATCTTGCTCCATCCATCTACTAATGTAGGGAGCGCTACTATTTGGGTAAAAGATTTTAAGACGCCAACTGACTTCAATTGGGTTTAACCGAGATGCACGGGGAGCCTTCATTCAGTGTCCGATGATTGCCGACTGTTGCCACATTTTCTCAATAGTTATAGTTACGTATAGTCTACAATAACTTATTGCTATAGTAGAAATGTTTTTATCGTGATGTTTAAAAGATTAGATGTAGAAGTCACAAGATTCTATATCTACAACAAAATCTTCATTAAATTCTTCAAGTTTCACTCTGAAGGAGATGATGATGGGTGTAATTTCCTTTCCTTAACAAACATAATTTATGAAATCAAGTGAAAGTGGCGCAACAGGTACATACTATGGGGTCACTTGTTCAGTTCTGTATAAAGTTTATAGTATTGCGGTGAAAGAACGCGGAACTGAATATGGCCGAGGTTTGAAGAGGTGATTCGATATGCTACATACAGCGTTGCCTTTGTTTTCATATTATAAATTTCTAATTTGTTTTTCCTGGTGCATTACTTTCCCGCTCTCTCGAATTTCTCGTATATGTATACAACTCATGCTTGTTTGTAACCATTTTGGAGTAAATGTTTTGTAAGTATGTGTAAGGAACCTCCGACCAAAACAGGAGTTTTGATTACTCTTGTTCTACTTGCTCATATAATAGTTCATTATTTTTTTTTTGTATTCGGCATTTTTTATTGTTTCTTTATTGTTATAGTGTTACTACTATTATCATTAACACCATCCTCGCAGTAATCATCGACATCATTTTTGAATTCTGCTATCTTAAATGGAAAGAAGCATTAAATATATTAGTAAATCTCTTACCAACATAAATAATACACAGAAGTTTTAATATTAAGATTCCCAAATGAAATCACATTTCTTCGTTCTTGTAGCAGTCTTTTACTACCACCATTACCATACCACCACTACCACTACCACTACTCTACCAACACCAACTCCACCACCACCGTCATCACCACCACCACCACCACCACCACCACTATTATCACTATACTTTTCTAGATCTGGTCTGATTCTGTATCTTTCATTATTATATTATATTCATTTCCACCATTCCATTTGCTGAAACTATCAGCTATTACGGCCAACATGTAGTTATAGCCGAATATTAAATTTAGATACGAAAAAGATTTCTGTATTCCTCAGAAATTAAATTTATCGCCTTCTGATTCAATTCAACTAATATCCAGTCGATAGGCGAATTACTTGAAGTTCCTTATAAATAATTGCCATTATATTGCTTGCTTAATGGCATCAGACATTTCCTTGGAGTTTTCATTAGCATACACGCAATAAATGCGCTTCTTAATATTCTTAAAAATCATAAAGACGCTCTATTTCTGGAATGAAATAAAAATAAAGAACGAAATTTGATATAGAATGAGGAAATATGATGTAGCTATATTGGGTCCTAATTTCTGTATCTGTATTCAGTGGAGGTACTGAATAATTAACAACGGTTTTCGTCATTTGCCTCACTGAATTCAGATATTGTCTGGGGTAGGGGAGTAATACCCCTGGGAATGATTACTGGAAAACTCAAAGTATGATTGGTTTTATCAGATTAATTTTCCCTAGATACATAGCACAGAAATACATAGCTATTTTCAGTTTTATCCCTATGTCCTACAAGTTGAATCTCTGACATAATAGACATTGTGTTGCATTTTATTACAACTGTTCTATTCTTGGGGACGCCCCAAAGTGCGCTTCAAGGATATCTGCAAGAAGGACATACAGCTATGCCAGATCAACACCCTAACATGGGAATCCGCCGCTGCCGACAGAGGCGCCTGGCGACACAGTGTCAAGCACGTGCCGTGACAGCAGAGATCATCATCATCATTGTTCGACCGTGGTTGAGACAGTGGAATTTACTGTGCTACGCCAGATTTCACGGCCCATCATAGCATTACGGAGGTCCTGTTGCTGGATGCCTCTATCCCAGGAGATTACATCAAGGTAGGAGAGTGTGCGCCCTCTGGTATCGCAAGTAGACGGCTTCTAGAGGAGAAGAGTAGAAATTGCCTCGTTTTCAGCTCTACAACAATGTTCAGCAAACTGGACTCTCCTACCTTTCACAAGAGATGATACACGTGGTAGTTTCCCATATATTTGTACTTTGGTAGGATGACGCTTCCGCGAGAGATTTTGAGGCGAGTGTAAGTTCCATCCAACCGCCTCTCAAGCTTCTTTGATAACGTCCAGGTTTCTGAGCCATATAGTAGAATTGGTTCGACTGTGGCTTTCAAGACTTTACGCTTGAAGTCTCTACTTAGACAGCAGAGAACCTGAGGACCACTACTGCCAAACTAAAGAGAACCAGGCGAAATGAGCAGCAGCAACCACAGCTCTCATCCCTTTTCACTTGCACCAGATGTGGTAGAGACTGACACTCGATGATTGGTCTGCGCAGCCACACCAGGAAGTGCAGATACACCCACCACCTTTTCCGAGCTACACTATCGTCGCCCGAGACGGACGGATGTCGACGATTCTTTATCTGTTTATCTGTGTATCGTTCCGATGCCTTCATTTAGCCGAAAAGAGTATTCGAATCTCTGTCGGATGGTTATGGCAAAATGTGTATGGTTGAGGGGATAGAAAGGAATGGGAGCAGGTGTAATCCCCTTCAGCCATGACCACAAATTCTTCAAGTTCTCCTTGGGAACGAGATTGGAGAATGAGATTCTGCCCCCAAGAAAACTTGCTGAAAACTAGAAATCATATAAAATTATAAACTCAGAAAATCCAATCGCCAGGCAAAGATTTAGCGCCAAGCATTGAACACTATATATTAAACATTAGCATCATGAAAGTGACCTCTCCTATTTGTATTCTCCAGCCAGCAACCATACACTGAGAGTAAACCTATCCAACCGGGCCCTTCTTACCAACCTCAAACACTTTTCATCATAAATGGTGGACGGGCAAACACACGTGCCTTTGTAGTGATCCTGATCGCTTTCTATTGCGTCGTTCAGTACAAATTGGAATCAGTCCTAAAATTGTTGCATTTGTACCCGTTTTAATGAACTGAATCCAGCAATGTACAATGGTCGAAGTGAATGGCCACCTCCCAGAACACTCCCATATCTCGTCTACAACCCGCGAATGGCGTCCTGTCTCGCTTCTTTTATAGATGCTGTTCATCGACCCGTTCCTACGAAGGCAGGACTACGATGGCAGAAACGTTAGCACGCCGGGCGAAATGCGAAGCCGTATTTCGTCTGCCGTTACATTCTGAGTTCAAATTCCGCCGAGGTCGACTTTACTTTTCATCCTTTCGGAGTCGATAAATTAAGTACTAGTTACGCATTGGGGTCGATATAATCGACTTAATCCCTTTGTCTGTCATTGTTTTTCCCCTCTATGTTTAGCCCCTTGTGAGTAGTAAAGAAATAGGTATTTCGTCTGTCTCTACTTTCTGAGTTCAAATTCCGCCGAGGTCGACTTTGCCTTTTATCCTCTAGGGGTCGATAAATTAAGTACCAGTTACGAACCGGAGTCGATATAATCGACTTAATCCGTTTGTCTGTCCTTGTTTGTCCCCTCTATGTCTAGCCCCTTGTGGGTAGTAAAGAAATAGGTATTTCGTCTGCCGCTACGTTCTGAGTTCATATTCCGTCGAGGTCGACTTTGCCTTTCATCCTTTCGGTGTCGATTAAATAAGTACCAGTTACGCATTGGGGTCGATATAATTGACTTAATCCGTTTGTCTGTCCTTGTTTGTCCCCTCTATGTCTAGCCCCTTGTGGGTAATAAAGAAATAGGTATTTCGTCTGCCGCTACGTTCTGAGTTCATATTCCGCCGAGGTCGACTTTGCCTTTCATCCTTTCGGGGTCGATTAAATAAGTACCAGTTACGCACTGGGGTCGATGTAATCGACTTAATCCGCGTGTCTCTCCTTGTTTGTCCCCTCTGTGTTTAGCCCCTTGTGGGTAATAAAGAAATAGACAGGACTATCGAGAATTAACAGTTTGAGCTGGGCTTCATGACGTATGAAGATGTCGTCTTTGTAATAATGTCGGACACCACAGAAGTAGCATGTGTATCGAAGCAATGCCAGGAATGAAAATAAATCTGAAATTTCCGGTGAGTTTCAGTTCGGCACCTTGAGGGGCCAGTTTATATCATTGGATAGTGCAGTGAGGTTCTGTCAGACGGACGGATAAGGTTTTGGGGGGATATCCAGGTGATCAGGAATCGGTTTGTGATTACGAATAGATTGGCTAGCCTCACCCAGAAATGCCCTGGAGAAAAATATACATGAACGGTTGAGCCGAAGTAGAGAATGCCTAAATCATATTCTTCATAATTTATCTGTTGACCGTCCAACCTAGAATCAGTTTTGCCTGACTTAATTGGAGCATCTGCGACTCCATTTCCTCTGCTAGGAACATGTTTCCCTGCTTAGGCAGGTCATTCGTTACTAACGCTTAAAGGGGTCTTGACATGATCTGGGGATTGCTTTACTGAAATAGTCTAATGCTCTACCACCTACAGGCATTTCTAAACAATAAGTAAGGTTTCTCTTCATATGTAGTTCTACAGCTCGTCTCTTTGACAGAGAGCAGTCTTGTGTTAAGAAATTACTAAGTTGGGGCACCTGATATGTGGAATCCCATGAATATATAAACGTATTGTAGCGAATAAAAGATAAGATGCTCTAAAGGGATCTTTGTTCGTGCAGGAGAACGAGTCGGCAATCTCAACGGGAGAAAATTTGGGCCGGGGATACGTTTAAGTAGCTTATTGAATTCGTTAATTCTTTAGTGTTACTTGGTATCCAGTGATATAAACTTGCCAAACTGAAACTCACTGAACATTTCAGATCTATTTTCACTCCTGACATTGCTTCGAATTGATATGGAATGGTATCAAATGCATCCACCTTCTACTGGGCTCCAGAGACGAAGCATTGAGAGACAAAGCAATGCAGCATGCATCGATGGATTGCTTACTTGTTGTAACTCTTCTCAGAGTTAAACATGTGTTTACGTTAGGCCAAGATTCCTACCTAGAAAACAATCAAATTTAGAGTAGCATCGATGACAATGCAAAGAAAGGCAAATCTCGAGAACGGTGGAGAAAGCCTTTAATCCCCTATTTTTCATAAGGGTGTGGGGTTCAGGTAAATAAATATTATTTAATGTTGAGTATTCAAGGAACGTCCGTCAGAAGTTTATTTGTCAGAGTGTAAAAGAAGGACCCAAATCCTGTAGATGATTGATACACTCTTTTACTCCTTTACTTGTTTCAGTCATTTGACTGTGGCCATGCTGGAGCACCACCTTTAGTCGAGCAAATCGACTACAAATTCTTTGTAAGCCTAGTACTTATTCTATCGGTCTTTTGCCGAACTGCTAACTTACGGGGACGTAAACACACCACCATCAGTTGTCAAGCGATGTTGGGGGTTACAAACACAGACACACAAACATATACACACACACATACATATTATACATATACACGACAGGCTTCTTTCAGTTTCCGTCTACTAAATCCACTCACAAGGCCCAAGACTATAGTAGAAGACACTGGCCCAAGGTGACACGCAGTGGGACTGAACCCGGAACCTTGTGGTTCGTAAGCAAGCTACTTACCACACAGCCACTCCTACGCCACTCCTACGTGATATGTAAATTTCTCTTTCATATGTATCGTAATATTTCATGTTGGTATCATTTTAGTCTTCCATTCCTTCCATTCCTTCAGAGTCATAGAATTAATGAAACGGACTCCATTAAGCAATGGATATTCCATCGGCAATTGCATTTTCGTGACAATTAGAAGCCTTACGCAAATCTAAGGTATCATAAGTATTTTCTCTAAGTGATCGAAAGCTGAGAGAAATAAACTAGAATACGATTTCTCAGTTATCAAGTGTTTGGGCTGCAAATTTCAATGTTCCATGGCGCCAGTCTTTACTTTAATTCCACTTTACTCTACAATATCAGTGGTAATGATTTACTTTGAGTTGTGGCATCGGCTATACAGCACCACAGTATCATTTGGCTATATGTTTTAGTTAATGTCAAAATAAATTCGTTACTATCGTTTTTCAATCACCCCCCATATAAAAATCTCTTAATATAGACCAACAAAGCAAATACTGAGATATCAGCCAATAGATGTATTCACAAACGTAATCGTATACACAACAAAAGACAACACACATAAGCACACACACGTACAGTCATACACACACACAGTTTCTCTCTCCCCTCTCTCTCTCTCTCTCTCTCTCTCTCTGTCTGTCTCTCTCTCTCTCTCTCTCTCACACACACACACACACACGCAGCGGTCATTTACTAAGATCCTTTCAAAATACTTCTTAAACGTATGATCTTGTCTTCTCAGTGTATAGTAAACATAATTATATTCTAACTGAAATCGTAATTAGTTTATGGGTATATGTACACGACCAAAAGTATTGATGTATCGAATTAAATAGGCGAGACAATTTTGTTTCTGTATTGTTGCTAGAAATAGATATTTACATTTCTATCCCAATAGAGTTCCTTCTCGTGAATTTCGCCGTTGTTTATCTCGTCCTCTCCAATTCTCCACAATCAATTGTGAATTACATCCAGCTTTTACACACACACACACACACACACACACACCACACACACACACACACACACGCACACACAAATGAAATCATTAAAATTTACTTTATACAATAAAACGTCATTATATCTCTGTCCATCTTTCTATCTGTCTTTCCAACATTTTGTACCTCCATCTACCTTTTCACCTATCCACCCGTTCTATCTATCTATCTATCAATCTACGATGCATAGATACCTGGACATCTTTGTTACTAATATATATATATAAGTTCAGCAAAAATTTAGATTCAGATGAATATGGTACTTAAGTTAAAGGCACCAGAATTTGGTATGGTATTATCTATATTAACTGAAGTAGCATGAAACGATTGTACTACACTACCTTTGGATATCCTTATTGCTTATTTTGATCATATATATATTTATATATATAGACGCCATGATAGATCGTTAGCCACTACACACATCTTTTCTCTCCTTTTTTTCTCTCCTCGTTTCTCTCCTTGTTTTCTGTGTCCTTTTCTGTAGAAGAGCGTTGGCTCGAAACGTAAAAGACTTTTTTCTATTTCTGAGCATTATACTAATACATCTGTTTCTTTTCCACACCACCTGTTTTCGTCTTTTGTTGTTTTTTTCGTAAACTCTTCCTATATATATATATATATATATATATATCAATAATCACTGAAACTTTTGAAGCACTGCACTACGAGTCACTCTCATCGTCTTAGTCTGATCATTTTAGTTAAATAGAAATTCAAAATTCTCGGTAAGTCAATGATAGAGAAATCTGAAAATTATAATGAGCTATGACGGTTTGTAAATCCTCCTACGAAACCGGTAAGTTACTGCAGACAAGCTGTCAAATAGATTCATTCTTACAACACTTGCGGGGAATGATGGTGACATGATGGAAGTTGTTCATTCTGTAACTTGGAATATTAAATGTCGCTTTGATATCACCGTTTAGGATCAGAATTGAAAGGCATCCTGTCATCATGGACCGTCATATTTGATTCTTTATACTAAGTTACTATGCAAATTTAAAGCGTTTACAACCACAGTGGTTTATCTAATGAGAGTCAACATCTAGAAATATCCAGAAATTTATGGAAAGTTACAGAAACATATTTCACGATAAGCCCGTCAATAGAACACCAGACTTAAACGATTTAGGACCAAATATTCTTTTTGTGGCATATAAAATATTATCTAATAAATCACTTGAGATGCACATAAAGTGATACATATTCTGTATTCCTGCGTGAACTAGAATAAAGTCAGAACAGAATAATAATAATGGTTCCATATTTTGGCACAAAACAGCAGTTTTAGGGGAGGCATAAGTCGATTATATCGGCCCCAGTGTTTAATTGGTAGTTATTTTATCAACCGTGAAAGTGCATGGCTCAGTGGTTAGAGCGTCGGCTAACGATCGTGAGGTTGTGACTTCGAATTCCGGACTGGGCTGTGTGTTGCGTTCTTGAGCAAGACACTTTATTTCATGTTGCTCCAGTTCACTCAACTGTAGAAATGAGTTGCGACGTCACAGGTGCCAGGCTGTACCTGCTGTTGCCTTTCCCTTGGAGAGGGAGAGAGTAGGCCAGTATGCATGGGTGACTGCTGGTCTTCCATAAACAACTTTGCCCGACTTGTGCCTGGGAGGGTAACTCTCTAGGTGTAATCCCACGGTCAGTCATGACCGAAGGGGGTCTCAATTTTATCAACCTCAAAAGAATGAAAGGAAATGTCGAACCCGGGGACATTTGAATTCAGAGCTTGAAGTCAGACGAATTTCCGCTAAGCATTTCGCTTGACCTGCTAACGATTCTGCCATATCGCCGACTTAAAAGGAATAAGAGTGATAAACTTAGAAACGTCAGGTACCAAAAGCCAATGAAAGTAATGCAGTGGCAACCATGCAGTACAGTACCCAAGAATGGCGGCGGCATTCTAGGGAATATTCAAATAGTGTCAAACAAGAAGGAAAGCACACACAATTATAGGCACATGCAATCAAGGCTACGAACAAATGGCACACACACACTCACACACACACACACACACGCACACACACACACAAAACCATCATGGCACGAAAGGTTTCGGAGATAGGTAAAAAAAGGCATATATACATATAACACAGATTGTTGTTTTATCAGTCTATGATTGTGTGAGTGCGTGTGTCTGTGATTTTTGTGTATATTTTTTTCCATGTACCTCTATATATGTGTATATATGTGTGCGTGAGTTTATGTATATGTATGTATCTGTATACATATATGTGCATATATGTGTGTGTGTATGTCTATGTATATATGTGTGTGTGTCTGTATATATATATATGATAGATCGTTAGCCACTACACACATTTTTCCCTCCTTTTTTCTCTCCTTTTTTCTCTTCTTGTTTTTTCTGTGTCCCTTTCTATAGAAGAGCGTAGGCTCGAAACGTAAAAGACTTTTTCTATTCCTGAGCGTTATACTAATACATCTGTTTGTTTTGTACACCACCTGTCTTCGTCTTTTGGTTTTTTTCGTAAACTCTCCCCCTATATATATATATATGGATACACACATATATACGCGTGTGTGTGAGCAATGATGCATTTATATACGTATGTATATCTCTAAATATGTTGTATATAAGTGCTCACTTGTCTGTATATAAGTCAGCGTGTGCGGTTGTGAGCCAATACGCAGAAACATCGCCGCCAGCGCGCAAACACACACACATTCACACAGAGGCACACACATGCACCTACGCACCACATTGTTATTTCTTTCTGTTGATTAAATTATAATCAATATATCAGAGTGAAACATATTCAATTTCATAAAACAACAAGTAAACAAACAACAGAGCTGTATTCTATATTTCAAAGTAAACAAACTTCTTATCTGTAGCTAAGAGATAGCGAAACATAGTTGAATGAACAGAAGAAATATTGGATATGGGGAATAAAGAACGGGAGTCTGGTGAATGAGATCGTAAATTTGCTGGAATTGGTTTGCCTATTCAATTTGGTATTTAAGTGGTAAGAAAAGTTATGAGTTGATTCTAAGTACGATGCTCGCCCTCTTTCTCTCTCCTATATATGTATGTATTATTGTCTGGATGGATGGATGGATGGATGGATGGATGGATGAATGGATATATATGTATATGTACAATTTGATGTATATAATATATCTATAAATACATATTTATGTTTATGTATATATATATATATATATATATATATACATATACATACACACACACACACACACACACACATAATATATATGTGTGTGTGTGTGTGTGTGTGTGTGTATGTATGTATGTATACGTATATGTTATATGTACGTATTTATATATATATAGAAACACAGACAGACACACACACACACACATTATATGTGTGTGTGTGTGTGTATGTATATAATTTCTTCGTTCATAATCTCAGTTTTATTGTTCTGTCTTGTCTCTATTCCTACTCTCTTACTCAATCTTTTGCTTTTTCTCGCCCCGTTCTTTCTCACAATCTCATGCACACATATTTATTTATATATTTACATGTATGTGTAATAACGTCATTGTGTACATCCAAGTATATAGTTAGACCTATTGCTATATATATATACATATACGTATGCATAAACACATAAAAAGCAATACAGATAGATAGATAGATAGATAGATAGATAGATAGATAGATAGATAGATAGATAGATAGATAGATAGATAGATAGATAGATAGATAGATAGATAGATAGATACATATATACATACATACATAGACAGAGATAGATAGATAGATAGATAGATAGATAGATAGATAGATAGATAGATAGATAGATAGATAGATAGATACATATATACATACATACATAGACAGAGATAGATACATAGATACGTAGAGATAAATAAATAGATAGATAGATAGATAGATAGATAGATAGATAGATAGATAGATAGATAGATAGATAGATAGATAGATAGATAGATAGATAGATAAATAGATAGATTAGTTAAATGATTCAGTAGAATCTAGGCACATCAACATGTAGGATGCCAGAAATTGCTAGGTACAATAACACGGGCTTCGCAGTGAAGTAAAACAACGAAGGTATCATGTGTTGGTAAATACTGTAGATATGCAAAAACGAAATCCAATATAAGCCGCCCATCCGATTCAGGGCTGGTTTTAGGTGCGGGGTAAGTATAAAAAAAGAACATAAATGGGGACTAAGGTAACATTTCATTGATGCAATCATAGATGTTAGTTGGTTTCGTACAATCAAGGTATTATCGTATTTGTTTTTATCTGTTTTATAGTGTGCCTAAAGATGGAGGATTAAATGCTATGTTGTATACATGAATAAGGTGTTGCTTAAACAGTTGCAGTAAATTTTAAAGCGCACTTATCTTCTTTGTATATATAAAAGATAGAATGGAAAAAGAACTCGATATCCACTGTTCTATCCTCTGGTTATACCACACATCGGCACCCTGTTGTCATTCTCAGAAATGATTGCAGCAAGCATATCCAGAAGAACAGAGAAGGTGAAAGAAAAAAGAAAATCCACGGCTGTGAGACAGGCTAATAAAGGATAGGTTGATACTGGCGCTTCCCCCACCACTGCAGACAGCCAAAAAGACGGGTGGGATGCAAAAGGAAGAAAAAAAAAACTAACCAATGATAAAACAATAGCTCCCAGAAACAGCGAGACCAAGGCGTAAAACAAACAGTAAAAGAACGGAAAACAAGAAACTTGGGAGCAACCTGAAGACCTCCAACAATGTGGGCAAAAGAAATGGGAGGTGCAAATACAAAACTAGAATCAATGTAGATTTAACTTGCAAGGAATCTACTGTCATGGTGAAGATGGGGCAAACTGCCGTTTTGCACCAAACTTGCAAAACCACTGCAGCTTCTTTTTCAGTCCTTCCTGGTAATGGTAAGCTCCTAGACAAATTAAGGACGAGTTTACGCCTGGAAGAAGTCCAAAGAAGTTTATCATGCTGGCTGCTTGCCTCCTGTCATTGAATTCGGTGGTGGGTCTCTTTGATGATTTGAACAGTGATACCTTGGCTTTATTTTGGCCCTGCTGTTGCACTTTATGCGGGGTGAACCTGCAGATGTATTTACAAGTTTAGGACAACCAAGGTCATCCTATGATGCAAGCATTATTTCCTAATTTCGAAGCAATCTTCCAAGAAAATAATGCGCCAATCCGCACTGCTACAGTGGTTTAAAATTGGTTTCAAGAATAAAAAAAGTGAAGTGGAGCTCTTAAATTGGCCCGTACAATCACCAAATCTAAATACCGTTCAACGTTTATAGTGCACTTTGGAGAAACAAGTGATGAATCGCGCCCCTCCTACGATGTGGCTAAAAGATCCAGGGCAGGTTTTGATTAATGAACGGCTCAGAATTCCTCTAGCAGCTGTTTTAAAGCTGTATGAGTCTATTCTACGACGTATTGTTGTAGTTAATTGCAACCAAAGGAGAGTCAACTCTTATTTGGCAAGGTTTTTCCATTATTTTGTCCGATTCTTTTATATGTATGAGAAGTAGTAGTAGTAGTAGTAGTAGTAGTAGTATGTATTTATATATATATATACATACATAATGTTGGCAAATGGAATAAGTATAAAAATGAACATTGTCAATTTAATTTTTAAAATTCCATATGTGACTGAAGAGTGCTCTACATTTTAAAACTGATGTAATACTTACATTTTTTAATGAAGTAGCATGAAACGATTGTACTACACTACATTTGGATATTCTTGATGCTTATTTTGATTATATATATACATATAAATATATATGTATGAATTAAAAGCGACGGAAAGGGGCTTATCCTTAAACAGGAAATCTGAGCAGCGGTTTAAGTATTGTAAGAGCTAGTTGTAAGCTGGTGTAGATTAAGTCTACCATCAAAGAATAGGTACTCTACTTCTGACCCGAAACTGTGATAGGCGTTATATACATCAGTTGCCATGCAGAATGACTGAAACCTTTTAACCATACCGCTATAGAGCTACACACACATACTACATAAATGCTTCGAATGTATCACGGATAATTATATTTGAAAAAACTAAAGGCGTTAAACTTAGAAATGGAGTAAATCTTTGACGGTTTAATATAAGTTAGATACATAGTAGAAAGAGTCGAACAATGAAATTCTTTGTCCACCGCAATTGCTTTATGTAGTTACAATGTGGCTTAGATATAACATCGTGGGTCGTTGTTGTACCTGTTATTGTTGCTCTTGTTCCTTACGATAGCTTCAGCTAATCCAGATCGAGTTGACCCTGTTAGTAGCAACGCATATTAAGTTCATCCCACAGTTTTTCTCCATTCTTATTTTATCTGCAGTTAAAAGCAGCGAAATGGAAGAGTCGTTAGGACGTCGGATAGATTGTTCTTGAATTGAATGCTACAGGTTTTGTGTTTTGGAATTCCATTCACACTTAAATCGTCTTCGTATAGTTCTCGATAAATAAAGTACCAATATAAAGTGAAAGGAATTATGAAGTGCCGGTCGGCAAACTTTCTGGCACTTTATAATCTTAGTTCACGTTGAAGTTCCAAAGAGCAAAGGGAAGAGAGGTATTTAGGTATCGGCCAAAGGTGATTGGCTTAGATCGATGCCTCGATAGGAACTCTATTTCAATGGTATTTATACAAAGTATGAAACATGCACAACAAGGTAGAAAAAGCGTACCCAGAATTACATTATTGTATGTGTCTTTTTTATGAGTCTGTGACGAGTGATTCTAGGGAGATTTAATTTCTACATTTGGCATTGAACTCATTATAATTTCGATTGAACTCATTATAATTTTCTCACTTAAAATATTTTACTTTCCGATGGACTGGTTCGTTAGAAATTCTGTTTAGAGTCGAATCAGCGACATGTTCTCTCTCGTATGCATGTCCTACTCGATATCTTTAATTTCATTTCACTCCAAGGTAAACGATGATTTTATGTCATGGTATTTTTAAGGCGGCGAGCTGGCAGAACCGTTAGCACGCCGGGCAAAATGCGTAGCGGTATTTCGTCTGCCGTAACGTTCTGAGTTCAAATTCCGCCGAGGTCGACTTTACCTTTCATACTTTCGGGGTCGATAAATTAAGTACCAGTTACGCACTGGGGTCGATCTAATCGACTTAATCCGTTTGTCTGTCCTTGTTTGTCCTCTCTGTGTTTAGCCACTTGTGGGTAGTAAAGAAATAGGTATTTTTATGGCATTGTGAAAGCTTATAAGAATGAAGAGAGGTATATATTTGTGTACGTTGCTGAGCATACAGCTAAAATTACAAGTATTTAAATACTTACACAATATAAATATATATATATATAACCCTAACCCTGTTACCAAAGTCTGTACGAGGGACGTTCAATAAGTAATGCCTCTGACCCACTTGCAGTTGTTTGATCTAGCTGACATTTTGCATGTGCAATCATTTATATCTCTATAGAGTAAGTGGCAAATTACAGCTCTGAATTAATTGTGCTTTCTGATTTACAGGTGTTTGAACCGAGTCAAGTGTGAAATGGAGCCTGTTGAGTGTCGAGCAGTGATCCGGTTTTTGTATTTGAAAGGACGCACACCACGGGAGACTTTTGATGAAATGAAAGTAACTTATGGTGATGATGCCCCATCATATGACCTTGTAAAACGCTCGCATCGTGAATTCAAACATGGTCGGAACTCTGTGGAAACAGCTCCCAGATCTGGTCGCCCCCTTCTGCCATTGATGAGGCATCAGTCCGTCAAGTTGAGGCTGCCATTTTGGAAGATCGACGCATAATTATTCGCCAAATAGCCAATGAGGTCAAGATTAGTACCGGGTCTGTGGAAGCTATCATTCATGACCATTTGCATATGCAAAAGGTGTCTGCCAGATGGATTCCCAGGTTGCTCACGCCTTTCCAGAAGCAAGAACGCGTCGAGTGCTCGAGGGTGAATTTGGAGATGTGCCAAGATGTGCCAAGAAGATGAGTCAAAATTTTTCAAAAGACTGATTACACAGGATGAAACCTGGGTCCATCACGATGATCCAGAGACCAAAACCCAGTCAATGCAGTGGAAGCACCGTGACTCACCCCCTCCAAAGAAGGCAAGGGTGCAGCCCTCCGCTGGAAAGGTCATGCTCACAGTCTTCTGGGACCAGGACGGAGTAGGGATGACAGATTTCTTGGCAAAGGGTACCACAATTGCAGGAGCCTTGTATGCTTCACTTTTGAGGAAATTAAGAGAAGTTATCAAAATCAAGAGGCGGGGCAAGATCAGCAAAGGTATCCTCCTCCTGCAGGACAACGCTCCGGTCCACAACTCGCTTGTCGCCAGATCAGAAGCACAGGCGTATGGCTATGAAATCCTCCCCATCCCCCTACTTTCCTGACCTTGCACCCTCTGATTTTCACCTCTTCCCATCATGAAGTTGTTTTTGAAAGGAAAGCGTTTCCCAGATGATGCAGCCTTGATTTCTGAAGTCACGTTCAGGCTGGAGGACCAAGCTGGGGTCTTCTACAAAAACGGTCTCCAGAGCTGCATCAAGCAATGGGAGAAATGCGTAACTCTGGATGGTTCCTATGTAGAAAAAGACTAATAACTGTGCCAAGTTTCGTTGCTCTACTGCTATGGGAAGTAGGTCAGGGGCATTACTTATTGAACGCCCCTCGTATATATGTAATGTAGCAATTTGCAACAACCAATAATTAACGCAACCAAACTTCTACATGTTACTTTTGACAATCTTTTTCCAAAGAGTGAAACCGGTAAAAGTAAATAAACATTTTTTAAATTGCATTTTCAAACCTTCTTTCGTATATATATATATAATATATATATATATATTATATATATATATATTATATATATATATATATATATATATATATATATATATATACACATATATATATATAGGAATCTTCCTGTTTGCTAATATTGTAAACTGTAAGAGATACTTCTGCACCCAGTGGATATATCTTGTAACATGTGACATACATGGAAAGCCAGAAGGAGTATTATGTAATATATAGTAACAGCACACCTGGCGAACACGACAAAGAATTGCTTTGAACTTCTGAGTAGGTTCCGTCTTCTGGCAACACATTGCATCATCCTGTTTATTTAGTTGAGATTTTCAATGGCATTTCATTGCAAGACGTATAATTTCTTCTTCAACCTACGAGTGCTGCAACAAGATACCTTTATATGAGTAAACACGCACACACGCCTTATTTAACTATGAATGTATATATGTATGCATGTTCTATGTATTTATGCATGTATGTATGCATGCATGTATGTATGTATGTATATATATCACATCATACGAAGATGTGTAGACATAGACAGATACATTATATACGTGTGTGTCTATACATATGTATCTATACACACAAACTTAATCGCACATGCACTCACACACACTCATACATTCACGCACGCACTCATACACACATGCATGTGTGTGAGTGTGTGTGTGTGTGCGTGTGTGTGCGTGTGTGTGTGTGTGTGTGTATGTGTGTGTGTGTGTGTTCGTATGTGTTTGTATGTAACCGTGAGTGCATGCGACTGAATGCAAGCATGGAGAATACATTTCAATGTCTGTTTATTTTACATTTCTGATACAGTGCATCTAAGAAACTGTTTATCTGTGTTGTTTATTTCTTTAAGCTCTTCCCTTTTATAATTCGCCGCCCTCTAATTCCATTACACACACACACACACACACACACACACATACACACACACACACACACACACACACACACTAAGATGGTTATATGACGAAGTGGTAGAGGGGAAGAATAAAATTCCGGCCCTTCTGTTGCTAAAATTCTATCCTCTTTATCTTTGTACGTTTTGTTTTTTAGCGTATGAAATCTGTAAAAGATAATTTGATATTTAGAAGTTTATATTCTACGAATAGTTTCCATTATCTCACTTTGCCGAACGTTGTTTTTGATGGCGATTCTTATCGCTGTTATTGTTATGAGAGTTATTACACTCCCTCTTGCTGGTGTTTACCGCTTAGGCTTGTACTCGTGTACTTAATGTTTCGTTCCTTCTTTTCAGTTTTCCTTTCCTTATCGTTGAAACCACACTTGGTGCTGTTATTGCAATTGTCGCAATGCTTGTCAGTTTCTAGTCATGATTTTTTTTTTAATTATTTCTTTTTTCACTTGTTTCAGTCATTTGACTGCGGCCATGCTGGAGCACCGCCTTTAGTTGAGCAAATCGACCCCGGACTTATTCTTTGTAAGCCCAGTACTTATTCTATCGGTCTATTTTGCCGAACCGCTAACTAACGGGGACATAAACACGCCAGCATCGGTTGTCAAGCAATGCTAGAGGGACAAACACAGACACACACATATACATATATATACATATATACAACAGGCTTCTTTCAGTTTCCGTCTACCAAATCCACTCACAAGGCATTGGTCGGCCCGGGGCTATAGCAGAAGACACTTGCCCAAGATGCCACGAAGTGGGACTGAACCCAGAACCATGTGGTTGGTTAGCAAGCTACTTACCACGTAGCCACTTCTGCGCCTATGATAACCATAATTTTTACCATTTTCCAGCTATAAACATCCATTCTGAATTTATGGCATTGTGTACCAAGGACTATATTATTCGATAGCGTGATCTTCTTTTAAAACGAATAGAACGATGAGTCGGTGTGATTTAAAATGGCTTCTTTTGTTTCTAGCAACTTATGCGTCGCCGCATGGCAACATTTCTTCCTCTGGCGTATGTTTTGCTCACTAATGTACCATACATTAATACTATAATCCAAACTCCTATAAAAAAGTAAATCCATCAACTTCTATAACTTGAGAAATATATGTAGACAGAATGAAGAAAATCATTATTACGTAGTAACCTCCAGTAAAGTAATAAATATCTGGTTATTTAATTTTATTTCTGATAATAATCTATAGTAGACCACTAGGTGTCCAGTTGCTATCCAACTTATTTCTAATTATAATTCACACTAGACTAGTAGATTTCCTGCTGTTATTCACTGTCAAATTCGTTAATAATAGACGAATAGATGTTATGTTGCTTATTTGTTTTTATCACACAAAGATAGGTTTTCACTTGGAAATATCTCGGTTTTTATCTTTCTCAATATTCCACTTTACCTGAATTTGTTCACTTACATCTGTGTTCATAATTCCGTTGTCACTTATTTCATTCAATCAAATACCTCACCTGAATTACAGTTTGAATCGCTCCCACGCACTCCTATCTGAACCCCAATTGTACAATACCAACTTTTGATCTTCGAATTTTTGCTCTAGGCAAACTAGATGATATCCTAAACTGTAAAACCAGATGTCATCGCACTACTTCAGAATATCATAAAATTTCTTAATTCCACTAATTATACAAAATCTCAGTAATGAATAGAGAAGGAAAGGTCACTCCAAAACAGAGCAGTAAACAGTACCAAGGCTAAAATGGAACAAAGAAGAACCAAGGGTTATAGGATGATTAGGCATGAAAATAACAACTTTTTATGTTAAAAGGTTTACTCGTGGATCCATATAAATGATAGTTTTTCTAAGAATATCTCTTACTGAATTATAATTTTTAAACTGCATTTAAACGCTATTCACACAAACACACTCGTCTGTCGTTACGTTCTCAGTTCAAATTCCGCCGAGGGCGACTTTGCCTTTCATCCTTTCGGGGTCGATAAATAAGGTACCAGTTTCGCACTGGGGTCGATGTAATCGACTTAATCCCTTTGCCTGTCCTTGTTTGTCCCCTCCATGTTTAGCCCCTTGTGGGCAGTAAAGAAATTTATTCACACAAACACACACACACATACACAAACACACGCACACACACGTGCATAAACTAAGACGGTTATCTGACCATGTGATTGTGGGAAACAATAAGATTGCTTATATATATTTAG
The DNA here is from genome assembly GCF_006345805.1 of Octopus sinensis. NCBI lineage: Eukaryota > Metazoa > Mollusca > Cephalopoda > Octopoda > Octopodidae > Octopus > Octopus sinensis. The sequence goes on along the minus strand of NC_043005.1, from coordinate 102,348,640 downwards.
AGGATATGTTAACCTCATTTAACTGGATATGAATTATATGCTTATATATATATATATGGTGGCTGCCCCCTCGTTATCGAGTATGGCCATTGCGCGAAGCTTAATCAATGTTGTTATCATGCAATGCCTGTGCAAGAAGATTTTTTTTAAAGTGAGGAAAGGCTGTGCATTGAGCCAATCCCACTCACTACGGAACAGCAGCCATAATCCGAAAAGAAGAACAAGTCAACATCATCGGTAACCACTGAGCCGCAGGTTTTATGTCGGAGTTATCCCAGTTACCTATCTATCCTAGAAGGATGCCCTAACAAAGGCTAGGAATCCTTCACTCCCAATGTTTAATCGCGTGATCGGGTATTCAGTCCGATTATTTCTATGTCCCCGCGCATGGTACATCCTTAAGACATTTATTCGATGGCCGTTGACTCCCAAGAGTTCCTCCGCCCTTTAACGGATTTTGTTTTTCATACGCCGGATGATTTAATCACTCATCACTCCTATCGGTTTAGTCCATTATAGTTTTACCAACATCAGTCATTAAGTTCGATCATTACTCTTTTACTTTTTTACTCTTTTGCTTGTTTCAGTCATTTCACTCGCAGCCATGCAGGAGTACTGCATTTAGTCAAGTAAATCGACCCCAGGACTTATTCTTTGTAAGCGTAGTACTTATTCTATCGGTCTCTTTGGCCGAACCGCCAAGTTACGGTGACGTAAACACACCAGCATCGGTTGTCAAGCGATGTTGGGGGAGGGGTCCAACACAGACACACAAACACACACACACACATACACACATATATATATATATACATATATACGACGGGCTTCTTTCAGTTTCCTCTACCAAATCCACTTACAAGCTTCTGGTCCGCCCAAGGCTGTAGTAGAAGACACTTAATCAAGGTGCCATACAGTCGGACTGAACTCGGAACCATATGGTTTCTAAGCAAGCTGCTTACCACGCAGCCACTGATATGCGTTAGAAATGGAACGCTTCACGAATTTGCGTGTCATCCTTGCGCAGGGACCATGCTAATCTTCCCTATATCGTTCCAATTTTTGAATATGTACCGCCGTAGCTAGTACAACATTGAGAAATTGATAAGCAAGTAATGATTGAAGGAAAAAAGTCATCTGAGTAGCACTTGAACTCGGGACTTTAAAAATATATAACTAAACACTGCAGGATTATTTATACACCACTCCTACCCATTCTGTCAGTACACCACTAAACTAGCTCTAGCATTTCCGTATATATAAATTACAGAATGTTCCAAAGAGACGTGTATGTCACAGAAATCTATTCTGGCCATTTCCACTCCCAAACAAATTCTAGTATATATGTTTATAAACAAATCAGTTATTTTAGTATTCATCTTCAATATTTCCTAAGATGGCTTTAGGAAAAGAAATTTCCCTTTAATGTATTAGACAGCAATATTTCCCACGCAGTATAGAATTGAGAAAGCTTAGGAATTTCTACAAATAACATAGTAGATACATAATAATAATAATAATAATAATAATAATAATAATAATAATAATAATAATAATAATAATAATAATAATAATATTAATAACAATAATAATAATAATAATAATAATAATAACAATAATAATAAGAAGAATAAGAATAAGAATAACAACAACAACAATAATAATAATAATAATAATAATAATAATAATAATAATATTAATAATAATAATAATAATATAATAATAATAATAATAATAAGAAGAAGAAGAAGAAGAAGAAGAAGAAGAACAACAACAACAACAACAACATTAATAATAATAATGTCACTCCTGACCTTGGCACTCAGGAAAATAAAGCTAGGGTACAAACTGAAGGAAAATTCCCAAACAATCAACCAGCTCCTCATCATGGATGATTTGAAACAATATGGCAAGATGAGACACAATTGAGTTCCTTGAACACAGTCCATTGTTTTAGTACAGATATTAAAATGGAATTTGGACTCAAGAAGTGCGAAATAATCTACCTAAAAAGGGACAAGATGCAGTCCCATGCCGGGATAGAATTACCGAATAGAGAGATTTCATTAGGCAAATTGAAACGAAAGGATGCAAATGCCTTGGTGTACAAGAGGTCAACGAGATAATGGGAAAAGGAAATGAAAGAGGAACTGAGGATGGAGTATTTCGAAGGCTGAGTTTGATGCTGCGCTCAAAATTGACTGGATGAAATAAAATCCAAGTATATGGGCGATAGTATCACTTCGGTATGGAGCGGAAATTATAAAAATGGCAAAAGAGAGAACTATAGAGAATGGATGCCAAGTTTAGAAAAATGTTGCGAGTATACGGAGCCTTCCGACCTAAGAGTGACACCGATAGACTGTACTTTTCCAGAAGGAAGGGTGAGAGTGGTGTGATCAGTTGCCAGGACTGAAGCAGAGGAAAAGAGCCTGGGGTGGTATATAAAAAAATGGCGTGGACCCACTGCTGAAATACACGAAGGCCGGCGCCAGCAAAACTGAAATATATTAGATTTTAAACAAGAAGTGAATAAGTAAAGAATAAAAAGCATAGAAGGAAAAGGAAATGTATGGTCAGTTTGTAGAATGCCTAGACAGATGCAGAGGACCAGTGGCTATGGGTTAGGAGGAGTGACCGGAAGATTGAGACAGAAGCACTCATACGCGCAGCTCAGGTACAAGCGTTAAGGACCAATTATATGAAATACAGAATAGACAACACTAGCAATAGTGAGAAATGTAGAATGTGTGGTGAGAGGGGTGAAATGGTGTGGCACATCGTTAGCGAATGCCCGAAATTGGCACAACATCAATACAAAAGACACCACGACAATATGATAAGAATGGCTCATTGAGAACTCTCTGGAAATCACTGCCTACAAAGAGCAAAGACGTTGTATCAGCAAATCCCAGAAGGAGTTATGGAAAATGAGAATTGCAAAATCCTGTGGGTTCCAGTGCGATCACACGACCAGACATCGGAAACCGGACATTGTTGTGGTGAATAAAATATGAAAGAACATGTATGATAATCGACATAGCATGCCCCGGTGGAAAAACATAAACAATTATAACGATTTGAAGTGGGAAATACGAAGGTTGTGGATAATGAAGAGAGTAGACGTGATACCAATAGTAATTGGTGCACTTGGAAGTATCAGCACTCAAATACTAAAATGGCTAAAAAAAAGATGCCTTCCCCTCCTACACAAACTTTCCTCTTTGGTTTTTGTCTTAGAAGTGGTAGGAGTTAAGCTGGTGAAGATTGTGACGACGACAGCAATGTTCGAGTTAACAGCCGTAGAGGCGTTAGTAAACATGATTGGGGTTCTTCATTATCAAATACTGCCTCGCTTGCTTTGTTATTTCTCGTTCTGTTGCTGCTGCTGCTGCTGCTGTTGTTGTTGTTGTTAATTGTTGTTGTTGTACAACTACTACTTCTTTTGCATTCTCCTTCCTTTTCTTTTTTTTTAAATTCTTTTTAAAATTCTTTTTGTTTTCTTCCTATACTTGTCCTCATCTTTTTCTTTGTCTTCTTTGTCTTTTTTCTTCCCCTTCTCCGTCTTCTTTTTCCTCTTCCTCTTAATCTTCACCATGTTTTTCTTGTAGCAGTAGTAGTTCACTGCTAACTACCGCGGCAGTGTTTGTTCTGGTGAGAGCGATGCTTTCATTGTCGTAACACACAGCCTCCTTGCTGTTTTATCGCTTCCGTTGATATTGTTGAAGTTGTTGATATTTTTTACTAGTTACTAACTACTGCTATGGGAGCGCCAGTGTTGTATCAGTGACGGGTGACTTAGTAAGTTTTTGTTGTTCAGTTTGTTTGGAATGTTGCTTTTACTCTTGCTACTGCTGTTGTTCCCATTTGTGCAATAGGTATTTTTTTCTTAGGCATTGTACTAAAAAGGAGGAGGGGTTCTTCGTACATTCATCGGCTCAATGGGACAAGAAACAAAAGAGTTAACCATCCCAATGGGCTCTTGGTTAGCTTCCAGAAGTAAATAACAGACATTAACGATGAAAACCTGTCTAGACATATGAATAAACAAAACGTTACGGTGGGTACTCGGGTACATGTTGCGCGTAAAACGAAGACCTACAACAACGATGACAACAACAACCAGAATAACTTTATTATTTACTACAGAGCTTTCGAATAAGAGACTTGCTACAATGATAGTTTCCGTAACGTGGATGGTTTTTGCGCCAAATCCTCGGAGAAATAAAGGAAATAAACTATATACACATTATACATAAATATATGTGTGTGTGTGCATGTATGCGTGTACGCATATGCATATATATATATATATATATATATATATAATAGACCTTTATATAAATAAATAACGTGATACATATATATATATATATATATAATATATATATATATATATATATATATATATATATATATATATTATATATATATATATATGAATATATGTATAAAACTTAGATAAAACTTAGATATGTTTCGACCAGAGATTGGTCCAGGCCATGTCTAACTTAATACCACCACCTGATAGGATTATTCGAATCCTGTTTAAGTCAAGTTTTGTTCAAGTAGTGAGTTCTTGTTGGGTGAGTTGTATCCAGTTTTGTTCAAGTAGTGAGTTCTTGTTGGGTGAGTTGTATCCAATTATGGGTGGCTTGTCTGGTATTCTTTGAAGGAATCTATCCAGACTCTGTTTGAAGTTGATGGGGTCCTTTTCCTCTTTGATCTCACTCGGGACAATGTTAAATAGGGCAGGGCTGTTGAGGAAAAGAAATTATGTTGCAGTGTACATGTATGTTGTGATCTTGAATTTGGCAGGGGACGTATAGCCCGTGGTCCAAGTCTCGGATGAGCCTTGAAGCTAATGTTTAGGTCGTTTGGGCAAAGTTGGCGGTATATTTTCCACATCGTACAAATGATGTACCGCTCACGGCGACGCTGGAGGGAGTAAAGTTTCAAGGCTTTAAGGCGATCCCAATAGTCGAGAGCAGCCATGCCTTCAATTTGTTTAGTAAGAGCCCTCTGGGGTGACTCAATTCTGGAGATGTTTTGTCTTGTGTAAGGAGACCACAGTGGGCAGCAGTATTCAAGGTGTGGCCGTACAAAGGATGAAAAAAGTGGTATGATGACACCTTGTTCTCTGGACCGGAAAGTTCTTAAGATCCAGGAACTCATCCTACGAGCTGTATCGACCTTCTTGTTGATGTGTGCACTCCAACTGAGATCGTCATCAACAATTACACCCAGGTCTCTGATATTGTTGGAGGCTGTGAGCGGTTCCCCTGAAGGAAGAGAGTATGGTTGTTTTAGTGAGGAATTTCTTCCAAAATGCATCAGCTCAAATTTTCCCTCATTCAGTTGCATTTTGTTTCTGTCTGCCCATTGACTCACAGCATATAGGTCAGACTGGAGTTGAGTTCGGTCTGCTTCTTCATTGACGATTTGCTGGAGCTTAGTGTCATCAGCGAATATTTTCACTTTGCAGTGATGTACGACACTGGAAAGGTCGTTTACATAAATTATGAAGAGTAGCGGACCCAAAACAGTTCCCTGGGGAACACCGCTGGTGACTTTTGCTGGGTTTGAGTGGACTCCATCAACTACGACATGTTGTGTTCTATTCGCTAGGAAATACTGAATCCAGTGTAGAACTTTTCCACGGATTCCAACATTTGCCAATTTTGAGAGTAGGATGTTATGGTCTACCCTGTCGAACGCTTTACTGAAGTCAAGGTATATGACGTCAGAGTTCGAACCTGTTCCCAAGGCTTTGAGTACATCTTCAATGTGGTGTAAGAGCTGTGTTAGACAGTCTCTGCCACAGCGAAAGCCATGTTGATTTGAATTTAGGAGTTTGTGGGTCTCCAGGAAGTCAGCTATCCTTGATCTTAACACTCTTTCAAACACTTTAATGATGTGGGAGGTGAGTGAGATTGGGCGATAGTTGACTGCGAGGGATCTGTTTCCCTGTTTGAAAACCGGGATGACCGACTGGGATAGAAACTTTTTCGGTATATAACCTGCGTCTAACGAGTTTCTCCAGAGGTTGGTCAGAGGGACTGCAAGTTGATATCTACATTCCTTCAGGAGACTGGCGGGAAATCTTTCAGGGCCTACAGCGGAGTAATGTTTGACCTCATTTATTGCTGCTACGATGTCGGTGGCAGTAAAGGTTATGTCTGCGATTTTGTGTTGGGAGTCAGCTTCGTTCGTTTCCCTCACATCAATATCAGTGGGAACACTGAAGACAGAGCAATATTGTTTCTGCAGTATTTCTGCCATTTCTTTAGCATCGTGTTGGGGAATGCCGTTTTCATCAATCAATGGCCCAATAGGTGAGACAGTGGTTCTATGCTTATTTGCATAAGAATAGAACACTTTTGGGTTCTGTTTGATGTTTTTGATTACCCATTGTTCCTCCACAGCTCTTTCAATGGAGGTTTTCATGTTAGTCTGCAGATGAAGTTTTTCCAGCTCTAGTCTTTCCATTGTTGTTGAATGTGGATGTTGCGTGTGGGAATATTTTAATTGGTTGATTTTTTTGTTGAGTCTTTTGATGCGCCTGATGAGTGTTTTTTTCTTTTTGGGAGCCGGTTTCTGTTTGTGTTAGTAGATTTCTTGGGAGCGTGTTTAGAGCATGTGTCGGTGACAATGGTTTCAAAGTGCTGCCACGCGGTCTCAATATGAGGGGAATTGAGAGTAAAAGACCAGTCGATGGAAGACAGATCCTTTCTGATTGTTCCCCAGTCAGCTTTGTGGAAATTTATGTTGTCAAATGGGTGCCATGGAGTGGGATTGGCTGGTTTGGTTTTTATACGTCGGGAATTAAGATATACATATAAATATATACATATAAATATATATATGTACGTATGCATACATATATACATATGAATATATATATATATATATATATATATATATATATATATATATATATATATATGTATTCAATATGTGATCGCGTGTGTATCGTTGGCGTCTTTTTTCCTCCCTCTTCTCTTCCTCGGATCTTTCCTTTTTCTAAGTTTCTGACGAAGACCCGGGCTCGAAACATTAAATCCTCCTTCCTTCTTCTTTCCTGAGCGTCAAATAACACTATACTTGTCCCATGTCCTCGCGTTGTTGTGTTTTCTCTTTGTGTTTTCATGTTTGGATTAACGTCATATATATATATATATATATATATATATATATATATATATATATATATATATATATATATATATATATATAATTTTGTGAATAGAAAGATGAATAATCTTGTAGTAGATTAATCAAAAGTTTAACCGATACCTTGGTAGCAAAAATCACAGCAGTAAACATTTAAATAATATTTAAACACCGAATTCAAATGAGAACTCAGCCGCTTAGCCCTAAGCAACCCACATTTATAGTGAAGGACCATAAACCGAACTTCCACACCAACCCAGCGTTAAGACTCATATGCCCTGCTAGATCTGATATCGGGATAATCAGTAAGTACATTTTAGATAAATATATCCCTACTTTAGTAAACAAGCTGAAGCTCAGCCTCTGGGCCAACTCCTCGCAGGTAGTGAAGTGGTTCTCTTCCATCCCCAATAAGAACCGTACTAGGTTCATTCAGTTTGATATCGCCAGCTTCTACCCCTCGATTAACCCTAGTGTGCTAAATAAGGCCCTCTGGCATGCTCACAACAAGGCTGGCCTCACCAGAGAAGAGATAGATATCATTTTAGTTGCCAGGAAATCGTTTATTAAGTTTGATAATAAGTTGTGGATCCGTAAAGATACTCCCAATGAATTTGATGTGCCTATGGGTAGTTCGGATAGTGCGCAGATAGCCGATTTGGTCGGAATATATATTCTCTACGAATTGTCCGACCAATTCCCGGAGATCGCGGGCGGCCTGTATCGTGACGATTGTCTGTTTTACCTGCAAAACACCACGAACAGAATAGTGCAGAAAACTAAGAGCAGGTTAGCTAGGTTTTTTAATAGAATGGGCATGAGTATAGTTTTTGATAATGAACTCACCAAGGCTAATTTCCTAGACGTTACACTTAACCTTAATAGCGACTCATACTGCCCTTACCATAAGCCTTCCACTAATTTGAAGTATGTCAGTGTCTTCTCAAATCATGCCAAAACTGTAACAGACAATTTGGTTAAAAACATCTCTCTAAGATTGTCTGGCTTGTCCGCCAGTGCCGATATTTTTATGCAGAAAGCGGAATTTTATAACGCCGCACTATCCAAGGCCGGTTATAGGCAGAAGGTAATTTATATTGATCCAGCCCTTCCGATGCCATCATTCGGTCATCAGGATAGGGCCGTATATAATAACATTAACAATTTAAGTAAGGACGGGAGCGCGGCGGATGCCGGGGTAGTCGCTCCCGCATTTAATTTAGCGAACAAGGATAATTATCGGTCCGGGAGGTCTTACACTAACCCAAGACCCGTTATTCATCCGAGAATCACCCACCCGAATGCGAGAGCTGGCGTCCCGACCCATCACACTGATAGGAATAAGCATATATGGTTTGTAATCCCCTTTGGTAAGCAGATTAGAACTAACCTCCCCCTCATGTTTAGACAAGCCATCGCCAATAACTTCCCCAGAAATTCCAAATATTACTCCACGGTTAACTCGCATAAAGTTAGGATAGCTTTCTCCAACACTAAAAACCTCGCCCAGATAATCGCCTCCCATAATAATAGGCTACTTACTAAGACCCTATCACCTTTTTCCGGAGGCACAGCCTCTTCCGCTCCCGGTTTAATGCTCAGTAGGAATAATTATAGTAGTAATAATGATATGAGAGCCAGTACAGTGACACATAATCTCAGCTCCCACCAGGGAGTACCCACTAGGGGTATAGTTATAAATAGGGGTGTTGTGGTTGACGGTAACAATGGGAGTAGGGTAGAGAGCCCCAATAGCATCCCCAGCATCATTCCCCGCAATAGCAGCACCACGGGCACGAGCAATGACAGCACTCTGATAGATAGTGGAGAATCAGGGTTATTCCTATAGTTAATAGTAACGTAGTGGAAAATAGAGTAGTAAGCGGCTGCAGGTCTCGGAACGAATATAGTGACAGGAACGCAGTTCTAATTTCAGAAACTAATCCTAGCAGAATAAGATTCACGTCGGCGAACTCCAAGATCAAAAACGCCGTCTACCAATGCAAGGTTTACACGGACTCAGATGTCTTCACTTATGTAGGGGCCTCATCCTCAAGATTGTCTTTGCGAGTCGCAAACCATTACGCAACTTTTCGGGACATGAACAAGCGCCAGACCACGGGACTCAGTAAGCTAATATGGCGACTGAAGGATACGAACTTAAGCTACAGGCTGGAATGGTCAATTTTGTCGGTGGCCCTCCCATTTGATAGGAGCAGAAGGCAGTGCAACCTTTGTGTCTCCGAACTCTTCCATATTTTGTTTGCCAGTCGGGCTTTTACAGTCGGCTTTTCGATGCCCCCATTGGCGGCGTTACACTTATCTGGCTTTTAAATAGCGTTTATAAATAATACCGGCACCCATAACCCTTGGTAACAAATTCTGAAATAGCCTTTAAGATATCTACGATTAACCACTGCAAGGGGAATTACTCCTGTAAGATAAACGGGGCTTGGTTTTTTCACAACGGGGGGTTTCCTTGACAAGGCAGGCTTAGATGAACACACACACACATAAAACATAATATATATTTTTTTCTGCCACCCAACGGTTCTCACTGCAGTAGCCACTGACAGCCGAACGATCAAACGCACACACGTACACAAAAAATGTTTTCTACCCCTACGCCAGCACACACATATATAGAACAGTATACACACACACGTCTCTAAGTAGATTTTTTCTCGCCCCTTATAAAACATCCAATATTCCTTAAATAGTCAGAACTTTATTCTCGGTCACAAAGAACATCTATACACACCCTCACCCACATGATTGACCGATGCCTGACCCGTTAAATTCTTCAGCCACCGGTTCTCAACATACACTGATAAACAGTTTCGCCATGGGCTCTTAGGAACCTAGTTCGATTTGTTTTGCTCCGCCTCTGTTCTGTTTTTGTTTTTTCCAACGGATTTCCTATTTCTTCCTGAAGAGAAAGACACAATATGGTCCCATTATTCAATCGGATTTTGGTAAATTGTGCCTTTCGAAACATGTGTAGAATGAAATAAAACGATTTCTGTTCAATCTGCGTTCAGCTCCATTTCTTCAATTCACCAATTATATATATATATATATATATATATATATGTGTGTGTGTGTGTGTGTGTGTGTGTGTGTGTGTGTATACATATATTGGCCTGCTCGCTTAGCCAGCGGGGTGGCTTCATTCAAAGGCTAAAACAATGCGAACGCATTGTGACCAGCGATGTGTAACAACATCTGATGGTCTGGTCGGTCACGTGGTCACGTGATATACATATATATATATATACATACATGCGTGGATGAGGGATTCATCATTTATGATGAATCTTTGAAACGGACGGAATCAGGAAATAGCTTTTGTTCACATCCTAACATTCCTTTTTTTAATACATTCACATAAACACTATTCATACACACACACACACACGCACATGCACACACACACACACACAACACACACACACGCACACTCACACACAGACTTGAATCATACAGTGATCCTGATAAAAGACAGTTTCCATCTCAGTACATTTGGGGCGATCCCAGAGATCCAAGACTAACCTGGCTACAAAGGGAAAATTTTCTCTCCAAAGAATTGCTTTCTCATGTATAGGTACCTGCCGAATATAGTTCTACCCACCCTGAGACTATCTGCCACAACCATCCAGGCATATTATATTGACTATAGCATTTCTGCAACTCTTTCTCACATTTTCCAAGCGGAACTTAAAAGGCATGCTTCCAAAAGATCTGTGTTTATGCAAAGACCATGCGACAGATTGCCACACATTTTCAGTCAACTGTCGTCTGAGATCTGATTTTACGCAAAATATGAAAACATGAAACATGAAAGGCATTTATCGCGACGATGAATACCTTGCGGCGTTTGTTCCGATTCTTTGTATTCTGAGTTCAAATCACTCGAAAGCCAACTTTGCCTTTCATGACATCGGAATAGATAATATATAGTTCCAGCCAAGAGTTGGTGTCAATATGATCCACAAATCCCTTCCTTTGGCCCGATACGTAAATTCTAGCTTACTACTACTACAACTGTTACTACTACTACCGTTACTACTACTACTACTACTACTACTACTACTACTACTACTACTATACTACTACTACTACTACTACTACTACCACTACTACTACTACTACTACTACTGTTACTACTACTACTACTACTACTACTACTGGTACTACTACTACTACTACTAATACTGTTACTACTATTACTGGTACTACTACTACTAATACTGTTGCTGCTGCTGCCGCCAATACTTCTACTACTACTGTCACCGTGCTTGTCAGCATGATGCACAACAATAATTGCAAATACAACATCCACAACATCATGGTCATCATCATCATCATCTTTGTCAGCAACAGCGGTTATCCTGCCACAACCATTATTACAATGGCTACCACCATAGAACACCACCATTATCCGCCCGAGCCCTTCTGCCACCACCATCTCTTCAACCTCAACACGACACTCACTCGCTCCACCAGCGGCAGTAGTTTCACTGCCGTGTGTGTCACCCACCAACAATATCTTTGTAGTTCTGAAGACAATATTTTATTCCTACCCACCAACGCTCACAGCGGGGTATGCACCCGAAACCTGAGTACATAGCTTTCATATTTTAATAATTTTTGTTCTTTCTTTGTCATTCTATTTCCCACACACGCATATACACAAACACACACACACATACACTTCAGAGCCTCATATTTCCCACCATATTTATACACATGCTATGTATGTTTTTTGAGCGATATTTTTTGTGTACATATATATATTTGCGCGCATGTGCGTGTGTGTGGGTATATTCATATGGAGTGGGGGGCTGCTTGTTTCTTTATACCGTTATTTATTTTTTTTACTGATATGTATATTTTTAAAATTCCTTTTTATTCTTCTTCTTGTTGCTTTCTTTACATGAATTCCTCTGCTAACGAGATGGCAATAACATCTTGGAGAACTTGTTAAGTAGGTAAGTTTGACAGTCGTGATAAATGCCTTACAGCGTCGACCAACAATGAACAGCAGAGACGATACCGGAATACACATCGTGATACCGCTATACACCGAAAAGACGTCGAATATCGCTGATGGAGCTGAGATGCATAGGTTTATTAATTAGTGAAGTCAGTATGAGGCGAGTTTAATTAGTCAATAATTCGTCAATGTATATTTCACAATGATTTATATAGGAATGAACCAGCAGTTTACAAAGAGCTGAGCTATTTGTTTTTTTAGTTTATACTTTCCAGAAGAAAATGACGATGTTCGTAACTTTTCTAAAGCGCTGACGAACTGCTGTGGTTATTGAGGTTGATGTCCAGCGAGTGGAGGCGCAATGGCCCAGTGGTTAGGGCAGCAGACTCGCAGTTTCGATTCCCAGACCGGGCGTTGTGAGTGTTTATTGAGCGAAAACGCCTAAAGCTCCACGAGGCTCCGGCAGGGGATGGTGGTGATCCCTGCTGTACTCTTTCACCACAACTTTCTCTCACTCTTACTTCCTGTTTCTGTTGTACCTGTATTTCAAAGGGCCGGCTTTGTCACTCTCTGTGTCAAGCTGAATATCCCCGAGAACTACGTTAAGGGTACATGTGTCTGTGGAGTGCTCAGCCACTTACACGTTAATTTCACGAGCAGGCTGTTCCGTTGATTCGGATCAACCGGAACCCTCGTCGTCGTAACCGACGGAGTGCTTCCATCCATGATGTCCAGCCTCAACATCTACAGGTCAATCACTGCATAGCAGAAATAGAAGAAAAAAAGCCTTTGATAACGAAAGTATTGAAGAGCGTCTGAATATCTACATCAGAAAGTACTCCGTAACGTGTATCTTTGCTTAATAGTCGGTGACGTTAAAACTTGGCGATAACATCAGGCCTGGACCATTTAAGCACCACGAGAACAAATCGACTCTTTACAAAGTAATTCATATGAGCAAACTACTGTTCGTGATTTATTATACAACAACAATTTCATAGTGTGGGGCCAGTTGCTTTCTTTCCTCTACTTCCCCTGTTGTTTATCTGCGTGGTTCCTGGTGATAGCCAAAGAGTTTTAAGTAGTAGGAAAACAGTTGGAATTCGTTTTCACCTATCTTATTGATAACTGAAGATGGTATTTCGGCGTTTTTGTGAAGTGAAAGAAAGAAAAGTGGAATAGTACGGTGATTGTATATATGAAGATAACAAGGTGTAACACAATCTTACATCGGAGGATGGCTTGCGTTTTACGTAGACTGAGCTAATGTATACCAATGCTTTGATATCATTGTGTGTGTGTATATATATGCATGTGTGTGTGTGTGTAAATATATATATAGAGAGAGGGAGAGAGAGATGCATATATATATATGTATATAATATATATATATATATATATTATATATATATCTATATATATATACATTATGAATACATATAAATACATGTGCGTATGTATATGTTTATGTGAATGTATAGAGACAAACAGAAATGAATTTAAGTACATCAAGTAGGTGCAATTCATCCCACGGCGTTACTTTAAATATCTCAGATTGCTAAAGAAGAAAGATATCCTGAGCAAAGGTCGAAGCTAATGGTAACACTGACGAGAGAGCTTTCTGGAATGCTAGAATCTTACCCAGCTATACTCGTACTTTGTTTTGATATTAACATCGTATTCGACACCTTTCTCTTTCTACTACTACTACTACTACTACTACTACTATACTACTACTACTGTTGCTGCTGCTGCTGCTGCTGTTGCTGCTACTGCTGCTGCTGCTGCTGTTGTTGTTGGTGTTGTTGTTGTTACTGTTGTTGTTGTTAAGCAACAAGACGGGTAAGGGTGATTAGGTGATAGTCTAGGACTTAGGGGCGGGATACCCCAGACCTTGATAAAAAAAAAACTTAGGTTCTCTTCGCTGACGTCCGACACCACTGGGAGGTGACCCTCGAAGTCACTGGAAATGGAGATCTCCAGATCCAAATTCTTGAACGGCTGCTGCTGTTGCTGCTGCTTCTTGCTGCCACTACCAATCCACTTTCTCAACGTTATCTCCACAACAATTACAAAACCATTTCCATCATAAATACATCATAATTAACGTGATCCTTATAACTCTTAGCATTAATCCCACCACTACTATCCTCGCCACCGCCTGCTCCATCACCATCATCAACAACAACATTACTACAACCACCAATGCAACTACTTTTATCACCATAGTCATAATCACCACTATATATTTATTCAAATAACGAGGATATGCTTCAGCAACCTGGTTCTTCCATCTTTATTATGGTCACCATCTTCTGAATGCGGCCAGCTGGCAGAATCGTTAGCACGCCGAGTGAAATGCGTAGCCGTATTTCGTCTGCCGTTACGTTCTGAGTTCAAATTCCGCCGAGGTCGACTTTGCCTTTCGGGGTCGATAAATTAAGCACCAGTTTTGCACTGGGGTCATTGTAATCGACTTAATTCCTTTGTCTGTCCTTGTTTGTCCCCTCTATGTTTAGCCCCTTGTGGGTAATAAAGAAACATATGGTCATCATTTTCATTTTCATCATCATCGTTATCGTCGTCACCATTATCCTCATCTTCCTCACTATCATCGCTGTCGCCGTCGTCATCGTTGTTCTTGTCGTTGCCGTCGTCATGATTATTATCATCATCATTGCACTGAATAATCAGAAGCGATAAAGCACCGTACTAAATACGTTGCACTTCTAATTCTGTGTCGCATATGTTTAGATAAGACTAAAATACTTCTTCCCATTCCTTATCCACAAACATTGATGAAATAAGCCCTAGGTACGTTGTAGTTCTATAATTATTTTCCCACCCTTTCCTTAACAAACAAGTGAACCCATTAATAATGTTAACAATCATTTATAATCTCACACGAATATTCTCTTGTGGTGATAGTGGTGGTGATAATTGTGCTTAAAACTAGTTGAGTATGGAAGTAACAAACATTTAATCAACGTTAGATGCAATCGCGCTTTCTTGTAAGATGTTCGGTTATCGTCTATTTCCAAACTTTCCGATAACATGAGTACTCAGAGACCGATAACATGAGTACCGGACGCGCCAATAGTTATTTCTGCTTCATTAACTACCTCATGATCTTCAATGTCAGAAAGGTGGTTCCACAGCAAAAGATTTATAGAAGACTCCTATCAAATAATTCCACGGTATCGCTGCTTACAAGAAACGTAAGGAAAAACACAATACAATCAGCTATGAACGTTCATAAGCGTAAATATATTTTACAGACGAATAACAGAAAGCACAAACGTCTTTTTCACAACCGTCACCGTAAACATACCATTAGTAGACATTAAAATGACATACAGACATATTTAGAACACACACACGTTGTGCATTTGGTAAAAGCATATTTAGAGCACTCACGACTCAAAATTTGGCCTGCAGAAAATACAATTCAATGGTTTTCAAATATATTTTGAGCGCCCACAAGCTCTAAATTTGGCCAACGGAAATAACAGCAATGGTGTGCAAGAATATTTAGAGCTCTCACCGGATTTAAATTTGGCCAACAAAATAGCAACACACACTAACAAATCACAGTAAGTACAAATGCATAAACCAGTGAACTATACCTCTCCAAAGACCATTGCCACACACTACCTATACTATAAAGCAAAACTACTAACTATTTAGATCACTTAAACATAGAGCATAAAAAGTGTTGAGTGTGTTATCGCAATAAACTTCAATCAACAAAGCACCTACTCAAATTACTAAAACAAAAATGTAACAAAATCAATATTTCCCATCCCATCAGTTGCGGAAAACATTATAACATAAATAATAAGCACAAATATACGATCACCGACAATCTTTCTTTGCCCATCGCACGTATATATTGATTTCAAATTTTGGCATAAGGACAGCAATTTGGGGAAGTGTAAGTTGATTAAATCGACCACAGTATTCCACTGGTACTTATTTTATCGGCCCCGAAAGGATGAAAGCGAAGTTGACCTCGTCAGAATTTGAACTCAGGACGTAAAGACAGAGGACATGCCACTAAGCATTTTGCGCAGCATGTTAACGATTCTACCAGCTCGCCGCCTTAAACGTCATGTATATATTAATACTCAAGATTTTAACGTACATATTGATTTAACGTAATATATATTGCTTTCAAATTTTTTTGCACCAGAGTAACAACTTTGGGGAAGAGGCTAAGTCGATTACATCGACCCTAGTGCTCAACTGGTAGTATTTATTTTATCGATCCCGGAAGCCTGAAAGGCAAACACAACCTCGGCGGAATTTCAACTCAGACCGTATAGTCGGACGAAATACCGCAAAGCATTTGGCCTTGCGTGCTAACGATTCTGCTTGTGTATATATGCTTGTGTATATATATTTATGCAAGTATGAATGAGTACGCACACTTATATATGTATACACATATATACTTCTTTACTGCCCACAAGGGCCTAAAAATAGAAGGGACAAACAAGGACAGACAAAGGAATTAACTCGATTACATCGACCCCAGTGCGAAACTGGTACTTTATTTATCAACACCGAAAGGATGAAAGGCAAAGTCAACCTCGGCGGAATTTGAACTCAGAACGTAACGACAGACGAAATACCTATTTCTTTACTACCCACAAGGGGCTACACACAGAGAGGACAAACAAGGACAGACAAACGGATTAAGTCGATTACATCGACCCCAGTGCGTAACTGGTACTTATTTAATTGAGCCCGAAAGGATGAAAAGCAAAGTCGACCTCGGCGAAAGTTGAACTCAGAACGTCACGACAGACGAAATACCGCTAAGCATTCGTCCCGGCGCGCTAACCTTTCTGCCAGCTCGCCCCCTTCAATGTATACACATATATATGTGCGTGAGTTTACCATGTACATTGCCGTATCTACTTACCCATCTACATGTATACTAGTGAACAGCAAGAAGCACTTATTTTCCCTTCAGGTCTTAGTTTTGATTCGGTTTAACACAATTGTCAATACAACACATTCGATTTATTGATTAGTTTGATTTTTGATAATGTACTCAAACGATATTTGACGAAGAGTGTTATTGTCATATTGACTAAAACCATCACCGCCTCCAGCGCCACCTAGGCTACAACTACCAACATTTTTACCTTTACTTATTTCAGTCAGTTCGGAGGTATGGATGATAAAGATAATTTGGTTCCCCATAGGATATAGGAAATGAAGTTAATTACGATAACCATTTGGGTATTGATGATAAAAGAATACATATGCTGATACTAATAATTGTTTCAAATATGTCTGTTGTACCCCTTTTAGTATCTTTACCTCTCTAGTGAGTTGCATTTGTTAGTGTTTTTTCTTTCTTTATAAATTATTTGTATCGGATAAATATGTTGTCGTCGTCGTTGTTGTTGTTGTTGTTGTTATTGTTGTATCTTGGGGATAAAGGAATTTTCCCAACAGAGTAGATAGCCCTTATCGAAATATCGTATAGTATATTAAAACGCTTGCTTTTCGGCAAAGTTTTGTTTCCCTATTTAAAAGAACTCACCATATGCTTGAAATATTCTCTTCGGGTATTGTATCAATGAATATTTCACTGGGGTTGATATGCTGAGCCCAAACAATTACGCATTATGATTTGGATCCAATATCATATAATGGTATGGTTAGGGTCATGTCTATTCCCAAAATATTGGGATCTTTTCGGTTTGAACGGCAGTATTTTCTAGCGGTGTCATATGAAATTGTCACCCATAGTTATGACCCTAGTATCGATCTATTGCATTTCAATCTATTTTAGGGTTAGGGCTAGTTAGGGTTAGTTAGTGTTAGGGTTAGGGTTAGGCTTAGAGTTAGGGGTGGGGGAAGGGTATCTTTTATTCTTCACAAATGGAAATAAACCCAATCTATTTCTTAAACGAGGGACATATTTATACGGCACAGAATTTTTTTTTACCTCAGTACACGTCATTGATTGGCTGAAATTGCAGAAATTGAAGAAAAAAACAACAAATATCTTACAAACTATAGAATTTTCTCAATAAAGCCAAGAGAAAAAGATGTTTTATAAACACATTCTACAAGTATACGAAGTTTAAATTTTGTTAGTCTCCTAGAAATTATGTTAAAAACTGCCGTTCAAACCGAAAAGATCCAAATATTTATAATGTAAATCTACAGAGAAATGTAACAACAGGCTTAGTTTCATCTTTAATACTAGTACTTA
>NC_043005.1:102325236-102327736 GCF_006345805.1 Octopus sinensis | reverse complement strand
CCGTCACTCTGACAATCACGATGGCGGACATCTATATTTGTGCGGTGCATTAATGCCATCAAATATTGTGGATTGAAGTGCAATGGCTTGTGATGATACAAAGAGGAAGGGTATATTTTATTTTCCCCAATTAATCAACAAATATAATTTACTACAATTTTTATATGTATTCTGATCTGCCTCTATCTGTATGCATTTGTGTATGTATTAATGTATGTATTTATGTATGTATATGTGTGTATGTATGTATGTATAAATTCATGTATCTATTTATCTGTCTGTCTGTATATCTGTCCCTCTATCTTTCACGTTATCAATTGATTAATTTACATATCTGTGCACACACGGATATGTACACTCATATGGTCTTTTATGCGTGTTTGTGTGATTTTTTGTGTGTATTTATGAGTGTGCGTGTGTGTGTAACAATTCATGCATGCATTTACATGTGTGTGTAAGGACTTCATTGATGCTGTTTACTCAAAATGATCAAAATAGAATGAATAATTGGTAAACAACTGCAAAATCACTTGGCCAAATATACAATCCATTTCTAAAACGTTATTAACCAAAGAACTTATTTATTTTTCTGACTCTCCTCTCTCTGGAACGAACCAAATTTGTCGAGATAACAGCCAAAGAAGTCGTAGAAAAGGAGAAAATAATTGCCTTGAAATCTATTTGAATGGGAAAAGATCAGATGTTTAGGTCCACACCATATTTCAAGAACCATTAATGATTCCGTTTGCTACCTCTGTTCTCAAACCTGAGCATAACCTGTGGAAATAAGTTGCTCCCTTGCTCTAATACTCCAAGTATTTTGCGCTGATTAGATCAATACGGAATAGTAATGGCATACAACTAGCTAAAAGAAAAATGAATAGAGATCTTACGGAAATAATCACTTGGATCTACGGCTAAAACATTCGATCTATTAGAGAAAAACATCCCATCAAACTTACCATTTCATGACTTTTTAGTCCAGCTAAAGATCTACAATGTCTTGTACAGAATTGTCAGCTAAAACATGTACCGGCAATAACCGGCTGTAGTTGTAACTGGGCTTCATATACATTTGCATGTCGTTTAAGTCCTCCTGCCGAATTAATATACATACATACATGCGTACTCACACACATCATTCTTAAAGCCAACTTGTAGTTACTCGCAAGCGCTTCTAGGCTTCACTTATTCCGTTCTTAACCAAATTGAATGTAGTTTTGGTTTGGCAATGACGGTCCAGTCTTCTTCTGCAATATTCTGAGATACAATAATTGAAATTTGATTTATTACAAAAGCTGGGTTAAAATATATCAGGTCAAAATGATAGATTTACATTATTTACATTATTTACATTCGACGGATATTTATCCTCATCTTGTTTGTTGTTAACACGACCTTTGGGCTGATATACCCTCCAGCCTTCATCAGGTGTCTTGAGGAAATTTCGAACCTGGGTTCTCATTCCTAAGGTATTTTTCGATGTTATTATTATTATTGTTGTTGCTGTTGTTGTTCAGGTCCCTGCTTGGAATCGAACTCGGACTCTCGTGGTTAGAAGCCCGTGTCTTAACCACTACTCCAATGGCCAGGGGCATATGGTGTAGTGGTTAAGAGCGCGGGCTACTAACCCCAAGTTCCCGAGTTCGATTCCAAGCAGGGACCTGAACAATAATAATAATAATAATAATAATAATAATAATAATAATAATAATAATAATAATAATAATAATAATAATAACAACAACAACAACATTGAAAAATACTTTATGAATGAGAACCCAGGTTCGAAATTTCCCCAAGACACCTGATGATGGCTGGTGGGTATATCAGCCCAAACGCTTTGTTAACAACTAAAAAGATGTGGACAAATATCCGTCGAATGTAAATAATGTAAATAGTGTAAATAATTCCTCGTCTCTTAAATATAGAACTGTAAAAATGGGGGAGTAAGGCGAAAAGTAGCTCAGCCATTTTAAAAAGAAAACTATATATAATTTTATTTAAAATAATTCGCTCATTGAAAAGAATCTCTTGACGAAAATCTCGTTAAAATGTATTTGCTAGAATAAACTAGCGTGACGCTAAGCGCCAAAAATATGTTAAGTAACCCCCAGAACTGATTATAAATCAAAATATCTCAGCTACTGTAAAAGAAACTATACAATAGTTGTGTTCAACCGAGAGCACTATGAGATGTTGTGGTGAAAAGTAACTCTAAAAACAGCTGACGAAGAAACGTGATCGTTTTAACAAAAAAAAAAAAAAGATATTGTTATTTTTTTCTCCTGTCATTTTTTTCCAGGTTTAATTTTCTGCTTGTTCTATACTTTAACAAGTGTAATACTTAAGAATGCTGTTAGATTCTGCGCCTGCTTTTTATATTCTAGTATATATATATGTGGTGTGTGTGTGTGTGTGTGTGTGTGTGTGTGTGTGTGTGTGTGTATGTATATATGTGCATACATGTACACCCCCCCATATATATATATATGTATAT
>NC_043005.1:102315236-102322736 GCF_006345805.1 Octopus sinensis | reverse complement strand
ATTACTATTTATTGCTCCTTTTCATTATAACTTTATTTCAGCTCCCATATTACCGGGCATCGCAGAAGGCTAAGAGTAGCAAGGGCACATTTCTTTTGCGATGAATGCTAAAATTATCACCATATTTATTCCATTTTAGATGGAGAGTGCTTTCCGAAGTATATCGGCTGTACCCATCAAGGTTATCTTTTGTAGTTCACGGAGGTTGGAGTACCAGGGAGTCGCTTAATATACTTTTCAGCCCCCGTCGACTCGGCGGAATTTGAACGCAGAATGTAATGACAGACGAAACAGCGCTAAGCATTTCGCCCGGCGTGCTAACCTTTTCTGCCAGCTCGCCGTTGAAATATTTTATCGATAATATGAATTGTTATTCTAGACAAAATTAATATCATTATACATAATGATTTACAGAAGCTTATTTTCGCCTCAGTATTTTTACAATTCAAATCCAATCAGGCGAAAGTATATTTTTTGTGGGCTTTTGAATGTTGAGAGAAAAGGTGTAAACAGGCACATATACAGACACTCCAACACACGCATACACACTTGCGCAGAGACGCAAACAAACAAACACACGAAACGAGACAGTCGTAATTTTAATTGAAAAGCAAATACACTTATCAATATGTTTCATGTATAGACACATACATATGCACACATATACATGCAAATTTAAAACGACAAACACCCACAAACACAGACTTTCATGTAATATACTCTTAATTAAATAATTACCCTTTCATATATAACAATGTAATGTATAGATACATATATATATATATATTTCTGGTTGGATTACCTATATATATATATATATATATATATGATCATTATTATACGCACACACACACGTATATATATATATATATATATATATATGCTACAACATTTTACAAAGAAGTAAATTGTGTGTCTATATGTATATATATATAGGCACATACATACATGCATATATATAATTTATAATATATATATATATATATATATATAAATATACACATATATTATATATTAATACATATATATATATATATGTATATATGTACGAATATATTATATATATATTATATATATATATATATGCTACAACCATTTTACAAAGAAGTAAATTGTTTGTCTATATGTATACATTATAGGCACCATACATCATGCATATATATAATTTATAATATATATATGTATATATATAAATATACACATATATATATACATACACACATATATATATATATATATATAATATATATATGTATGTATATATGTACGTATGTATATATATATATGCTACAACCATTTTACAAAGAAGTAAATTGTGTGTCTATATGTATACATATATAGGCACATGCATACATGCATATATATAATTTATAATATATATAATATATATATAAATATACATATATATATATATTCATACATATATATATATGTTATATGTACATATATATATATATATATTTTATATATATTTATATATGTATATTTATTATCCAAAATATAACAAGCAATGAGAACCACCTCAGCATAGTTCAGTATTGTTAAAGAAAGTCTGAATCTAATCTAATACACAACAGATGTTTTGCTCCAAGCAACCTTATACACACATATCCTTATATAGACAGATGCAAAGATGCATACATTCACATATATTTATGCACATATTCAGACACATATACATAAGCACAAGAAGATAAATACATACCATTAACTGCATACATATATTAACACAAGTAAGCATAAAGTCAATCAGAGGCACACAGACGTTAAGAAACTCTCTTAAGAGGTTGATATGTAAGTGCGACAGTGTATGTGTGTTCAGATGTATGAGAGTGTTTGCAGGTATTTGTGAATATGAGATAACTGTACGTGAGAATTTCCATCTTTGAAGTGTTTCCATCATGAAATGTTTGGTTATTGTCATTAATCTACAAGTGTTCCATCTTTCCTTCTCCTTCTTTACATATATTTGGATGTCTGAGATTCTATCCATATATGTTTTGCTATAATTCCAACATTGTTTTGAAATACTGTTACTGTGAAGTATCTGCTGTCGATAATTACCGCGATGAACACAAACCATACAATGTCATCTTTCTTGAAGTAGGTACCACCGGTATTATACTATATCGGCGGCCAGCTGGCAGAATCGTTAGCACGCCGGCCGAAATGCTCAGCAGTATTTCGTCTGTCGCTACGTTCTGAGTTCAAATTCCGCCGAGGTCGACTTTGCCTTTCATCCTTTCGGGGTCGATTAAATTAGTACCAGTTACGCATTGGGGTCGATATAATCAACTTAATCCGTTTGTCTGTCCCTTGTGGGTAGTAAAGAAATAGGTATTATACTATATCCATCTGCTCTGGTGCAATGTGATGTAAGGCATATAACTCAGTACATCTACGGAAACATACCCTTTGCTTTCCCCTATTTCACCACTAGGGTTTAAACGCATAACATTTAATTTATACTTTCACTGTGTAAGATTAAATACTTGGCGGAAAATAACTGCTACTCGTCGGGAAAATTATGGAGATAAGCGAGAGAAAGTTAATAAACAAGACAAAGATTGACAATTGCAGTGTTGTTAACAAAAGTTGGTGAATCAGATAAAAGGATAATAACGGTTTCAAATTTTTTGGCTCAAGGACAATGAATGAAATTACTTCGGAATCAATTTTCAACTGGTCCTTATTTTATCGGGCCTGAGAGAACGGAAGGCAAAGTCGACTGCGTAAAGACAGATGAAATGCTGCTAAGCATTTTGCCCGGCATGCTAACGACTCAACCATCTCGCCGCCTTTGATGAATGGACAACAATAGAAGTAGAACTTTTCTTCAAAACTGCAGTTTGCACCATGGACACCGCTCCAGCAATTCCCTTGCAGGTAAAACAAGCATATGTTTTTGGTTTTACTTTTTTCAGTTGATCACAGGTGTCGATGACTATCTATCTCGCCTAACCTTTCAGGACATGCACCTATTTCAGAAAGGACCATTATTTTATTGTACCCTTAGCTATACTCAAAGCAGGGATACCTCTATTTTGAACATTGATAACGAAAAGTATTCTAATCATAGTTGAAACAATGCACTCTACAGTATACATTCAAATTTTCATTGGCGCAGGAATGGCTGTGTGGTAATTAGCTCGCTTACCAACCACATGGTTCCGGATTCAGTCCCACTGCGTAGCACCTTGGGCAAGTGTCTTCAACTATAGCCTCTGGCCGACCAAAGACTTGTGAGTGGATTTGGTAGACGGAAACTGAAAGAAGCCCGTCGTATATATGTATATATGTGTGTGTGCATGTTTGTGTGCCTGTGTTTGTCCCCCGCCAACATTGCTTGACAACCGATTTGATGTGTTTACGTCCCCGTAACTTAGCGGTTCGGCAAAAGAGACCGATAGAATAAGTACTATACTTCCAAAAAATAAGTCCTGGGGTCGATTTGCTCGACTCAAGGCGCTGCTCTAGCATGGCCGCAGTCAAATGACTGAAACAAGTAAAAGAGTAAGGGCGTATCTGACAGATAAACGGCCCAGTAGAGTTTGTATATGATATAATAATCGTAACAGACACAACGCAATAAAAAAACTATCACAAAGAACAAAGGTATTAAATAACTAATATGGAATTTTCATCTAACCCAAAACCCTTTTAATTCTCAACCAATAATTTACGAACATGTAACTGTAGAACAATCACTAATTGTCTCCTTCAGTACAAAGATCTAGTAAACTAGATAATACATTAATGTGATGCAGTAACGCCTAATAATAATAACTCATATTACATAGGTTCTACATCAAATAAAGCGAATCGACAATATACGGATTTCATAACTAAGTTTGCGATAAGGGGAAAGTAAATCTCCCCAGTCTCAACTTTTATAAAGCAAACTGGAGATCAATTCAAAAGAGATCGTGAAACAGGATTGGTCAAATGGTCTCTCCACACACGAGATTGTTATGAAACTGAAACAGTTCAAGTCCATAATTCGAGCCATATACGATGGACTTGTCCCAGAGCACAAGGCCAACACACAAATTTCTGGTTATATGTCACGCAGTTTTATACTGCTTTGGATATACATAAATACATGCATACATACGTACACGAATACAAAGTCACATACATACACCCACCCCATTTACATATATATATAAATATATAACAATTTAGGAGTGACCCCAACAGGTCACTCGTCCACCAGAAAGAGCAGCCATAACTCACACCGCCAAGTATTAGTAATAAAGATATTAGGTGAAAATTTAAAAACATTTACCCTAATTCATCTTTTAGACGTTGCAACGTTTCTGTGTCATTAATGATTAAATTAGCTTAATTAAATTAAATTAAGCCAATCTACCATAGGTTACACTTCATCAGTAAAAGACCTGGGAGAGACAAATATACACGAGGCGTCTGTGTCGATGCCTACGGGATATCTGACTTAAATTTTCAAGACTGACGTATTCGCGCCAAACTTATCACATAATATAAACTGTCCGATTCAATCTCAGAATTATTCAGAAAATTAATCAATTAGTCATTTAGGGTAGCAAAAAATTCAATAGACTTTATCGCAACCAGCGGCCTGGTGAAAAAGAGAAAATAGTCATCG
The DNA here is from genome assembly GCF_006345805.1 of Octopus sinensis. Classification (NCBI taxonomy): domain Eukaryota; kingdom Metazoa; phylum Mollusca; class Cephalopoda; order Octopoda; family Octopodidae; genus Octopus; species Octopus sinensis. The sequence continues at coordinate 102,318,109 of NC_043005.1, read as the reverse complement.
ACTAAATATATAAATAAACGATTTAGGAGTGACCCCAACAGGTCACTCGTCCACCAGAAAGAGCAGCCATAACTCACACGCCAAGTAATATTCATTCAGAAATTAGGTGAAAATTTAAAAACATTTACCTATTCATCTTTTAGGGTTGCAACGTCTGTGTCAGTAATGATTAAATTAGCTTAATTAAATTAAATTAAGCCATCTACCATAGGTTACACTTCATCAGTAAAAGACCTGGGAGAGACAAATATACACGAGCGTCTGTGTCGATGCCTACGGGATATCTGACTTAAATTTTCAAGACTGAGTATTCGCGCCAAACTTATCAACAGTAAATATAAACTGCCGATTCAATCTCAGAATATTCAGAAAATCAATTAGTCAATTAGGGTAGCAAAAAAATCAATAGAAATTTATCGCAACCAGCGGCCTGGTGGAAAGAGAAAATAGTCATCGACTAAATATATAAACATAACATTTAGGAGTGACCCCAACAGGTCACTCGTCCACCAGAAAGAGCAGCCATACTCACACCGCCAAGTATTAGTAATAAAGAAATTAGGTGAAAATTTAAAAACATTTACCCTAATTCATCTTTTAGACGTTGCAACGTTTCTGTGTCATTAATGATTAAATTAGCTTAATTAAATTAAATTAAGCCAATCTACCATAGGTTACACTTCATCAGTAAAAGACCTGGGAGAGACAAATATACACGAGGCGTCTGTGTCGATGCCTACGGGATATATAAATATATATATATATATATAAATATATATATATATATATACACACTCGTGGGTTACTATTCAAATGCCCTCGTTTTGGCGTGTTAAATTACCAGAAAATATGATACTGCATTTGGTTGTTTTGCTGAATTTTTCCTGAGAACATTTCTTAGTGGTATGACCATAGCGGATCTATTTCTAGCATAAGGGTATCCACATTGTGTTTCCTCTCATATGTATATAATACAATATTACTGAACCTTAAGCTTTTTTATTTACTAGACCACTAATATATATATATCTAATTTCTTACCCTCATTTTAAATTTATATATATATATATATATATATATATGACAAATGGCAAAACAAAAGCTCTCAGAAACTAGGAAGAGCAAAGAGTAAAAGAAAGGAAAAGGAAGAGAAAACGAAAAAGAAAAGCTTTGGAGGAAAACCGAAGACTTCCATCAAAAGGAATAGGAGGTTCAAAGGTAAATTCAGAAGCAGAAGTATATGCAGATTTTAGCTGCAAGGAACTGATGGAACAGTGATGATAATACGAACTGCAGTTTTGCACATGAGAAGCCCTGCTAAATCTGCATAGATCCAAAAACAGAACTTTTTCTAGTAAGAGGACAAAAAGCAGGACACCAACACAGAGAAAAAATGCATACAGTCTACTCCCCAAAGACGATATGTAGACGTGGTGAATACTCCAACAAACAATCAGCCTCACCCAGATATGAAAAAAAAACAGCAGCTGAACAACAATACTTTTTGTGCATAGCACAAAAGACTGCGCAGCAGCTGACCTGCTTACATCGACCATAAATTTGGAACTACCCACCCACCACACAAAGCCACCACAGTCAACATATACAGGATGGCGCTATCACACATACCCTCAGCTGCTCAGATAGCCACCCTTCCTAGCTATGCAGGCACAATACAACACCTGTCATCTTGAAACAAAGATAAACGTTTTTCTTCTAGCGCTGACTAAAGCCGCTCAAGCTTCTCGCAGTAGGTCTCCTTTGTTATCGTTTGGTTTCTATTTAAAAATTTAGTGTACTAAATTTTTCATATACCAGCAAAGAGGCAGCAACAGTTTACGTGGGTGAAGACCTTTAGCCTGGTGTGGTGGTGTCTCTCCTTTCCTTACCTATTGTCTTCAGCGCTTAACTTTTTTATAGAGTCACTATTTGGTCCAAAAAGGGTTCATTTGTGAGCCATGAAACCAAAGAAAAACACGCATTCCCTCTCTGCGCGTGAGTAGACTCGGAAAGTTTTTGATGGCCCCCACTGACATTTCCGATTGCACCCAGGTGTCAATGAGTGGTTGAATGACAAAATCTAAGCTTCTCTGCTAGTTCCTCAATTGTTACGATGGGATTTTGTACCACCAGGGTGTGCAGGACATCCTCGATGTGCTCTACAGATCTTCCAGGATGAGGCTTGTCTTCTAGAGTGTAATTCCAGCTCGGAATGTCTGGAACCACCGTTGACACTGGCTTACGCTTACTGTCCGATCTCCATATACTGCATTAATATTCCTCTCAGTTTCCTTTGCGTTGTTGCCTTTATTGAATTCATAAATCAAATATTCCGATTATGCCCCTTTGTCACTTCCATTATAGCTTTGAAAACAATAATTGTTAAAATCGAACTGCACTCTTCAAAATTTGCACTAAGAATTAGTATTAGGGAAAACTACTACCTGTTTTAATAGCAAGTTGATGTAGGTAGTTTATCCCGTCCCCTTCCATTTTTTAGTTCATGCAATTGCGAAAACCGCATTAGTTATCGGATGACCGAATATATGTATATAATGGTAGTCTCTCGTAGTCCGAGAAAGATGGTTCTGCCGTTTCTTTCTGAACAACGTGCACATATGTATTTTTTATATATTGGTCAAAATTACGTGCTGTAAATTTGCGCACTGTATCTGTCAAATCGATGTTGCCCAAACAGAGGCACAGTGTGCCTCACGTCGGATGTCGAAGTAATCGCAGAGCAACGTGATATGAAATGTACACAATAACACAATGCACTATCCGCTCCAGGAATTGAAACCGCGAACTTGCGATCGTGAGTACAGTATCCTGACAACTACTCTACATACTCTCTCTTACACACACACACACAC
>NC_043005.1:102290236-102310236 GCF_006345805.1 Octopus sinensis | reverse complement strand
TATATATATATACATATATGTGTGTGTGTGTGTATATATATGAGGTATACTTGCCATCTCAATATGGCTAACCACTAAGGGTGGGTGTTACTGTAGCTTATAGAAAGTGTGCCTAAAGCCAGCTGGAGACGATGTTCTCCTGGGGCTACAAGCTACAGTAACACACACCCTTAGTGGTCAGCCATATTGAGATGGCAATTATACCTCACATTGTCGTGCAGTTGCTGTTTATACCTCGTTCAGAGATTTATTATGTTTTATATATATATATATATATATATATATATATATATACATATAAGAGGGAATTGCCACTATGTGGGATCTCTAATGCTAGAAGTAGATCCGCTATGGTCATTACCACTAAGAATTGTTCTCTAGCGGATCTACTTCTAACATTAAGGTTTCCACATAGTGGTGATTCCCTCTTATATGTATGTAATACTATTTACTGAAACTCCGTTTTTTAATATGCTAGACGACTGGTGTTAAATTAATGTTATCAAATTAGTATCCAATTTTTCACCCTCATTTTAATTTTATGTAAATATATATATATATATATATATATTATATATATATATATATATTATATATATATATATATACATTTGCGTGCGTGCAAGCGTGTATGTTGCGTTTGTGTGTGCGTGTGTATACGTACCAGTGTGTGAAAGACGAAACATTTTTTCTTGCACTAAGCTTACGAAATGTTCTGTTATATATTTATCTATTTGTTTAAGATTCTTTAAATAATAAATATTTCAACAAATATAGAAACCTCTCTTTAGTAAAGCAAAGCCAAAAATAAAGGAAAGAAAATAGACATCACAAAATTGCAACTAAAGATTTCTTAGCCATAAAAGAAAGATTCTCATTGTAGCCAGAAGGAAGTCAATTTGGTCCGGATGTTTCAATATTGTCTTAGTCGCGGATATTCACCTGATGAATTTTGGAATTGATCAGTTGTCGAAGAGTAGTAAAGCCAATTTAAATCGGATATTTCAATGCAACACCACATCATAATGACATCAAGAAATCCTAAAGAGATGTGGATTACGGAATATTTCCTTCGCATTTCTCTTTTTCTTCTTTCTTCCTCCTCTACTTTATCTTTCGCTATCTTTTCTAAGAACCAGATACATAATAAGGAATATCCTGTGTGTTTCAAATAACGTTTAGTAAACTAAATATGGCTACGTCAACATTTTATATTGCTATATATATTGTGATTATCGTGGAAATTTTCCTAATATGGTGCACCCAGGCTCGGAGTGATGAGTTCAAATCTTTCGTATGATTTTCGCTGCTACTTTTGTTGTTTTTGCTGCTGCTTATTTGTTTGTTGAGCGAAGCGGTCTTCGTCCCAGAGTGGAAGAAGTCCGAAACGTGGTCCTTTGCTATTCGTAAGACCCGCAGAAGAGAAAGCAGGTCAACCCCCGACACCGAGAGCATCGACGGTTGGATGAATGCGCACCCAAGCTCAGCGGTTGCGTAGGCAGTCGGGGTGCTGCTGCTGCTACAGATGATGATAATAATGTTGTTTTGTTGTTGGTGTTGTTTAGCCATATTTTAACCTAAGTCAAGCGCACCAATAAACAAAGATATTAAAATCGTCTTTCTAAATGCATTTATGATTTAAGGTAGATTTGACTGATATTTCAAGCAGAGTATATGCACATGTAAATGTCTTCTTGTTGAAACGGGTTTTATTTTATAATTGCATTGCTATATCTCGTTGTGAATAATGTATATATAAGTATAATATGGTTCCCGTACACTCCTAAATGTATTCTCAAATATAATTATATATTCTTCCGATTATATTTTCTGTTTCTTTAATAATTTAACAGTCCATAACGCGGAGGTGAAATGGTCCTCTAGTTAGGGCAGCAGACTTGTGGTCGTAGGATCGAGGTTTCTATTCCCAGACCTGGCATTGTGAGTGTTTATTGAGCGAAAACGCCTAAAGCTCCAAGAAGCTCCGGCAGGGGGGGGGGGCGAACCCTGCTGTGCTCTTTCACCACAACTTTCTCTCACTGTTTCTTCCTGCTTCTCTCGTACCTGTATTTCAAAGGGCCAGCATTGTGACAATCTGTATCACGCTGAAACTCCCTGAGAATTCCGTTAAGGGTACACATGTCTGTGGAGTGTTCAACCACTTGGATCAACTAGAACCCTCGTCGTTGTAACCGACGGAGCGCCACGACAGAAGTCCATAACTAACAATAACCACATTTTGTGTTGACAAAATAAACTGGATAATTTAACGCATCCTCACTTGAGATATTTAGCTATCAGCAACAATAGAACAAGGAAGGTGTTTATACTCAACAGAGAAGGGAATCTGTGCTAATACCCGACTGGATTCATAATTAAAATCATATTTTCACAATTTAATATTCTGTATAGAAAATAAGGGCAAAAACGAAATGATCAGCCGGATGGCGTCGATAGAAAATCTGTTTAGTTTACGGGTACTGGCACTTTAGTTTTGCGAAGACACAGATTGATAAATACAGTGTCTGTAGAAGTCCTAGAAGGGACATTAAAGGTGATATTTTATATTGAAAGTTGGTCTTTCTTTAGCTACCGTCTACAATACGTGCGTGCAACCATTATATTATCTAAGATATTTGAAGAGGACTCTAACAAAACAGTTACTTTGTAAAGGTTTAACAGCGGGATGTCGGCGAAATGGCGTCCAAACTTATTGCAAACTTAGCTGTAGCCATGAAAGATCATTTATCTAACATTGTGATAGCTATTTTTATCACGAGGTCATAGATTTATTGTATTTTGTTTACCTTCTCTTAAATATTAGATATTCTATTCTACTCAAAAGCAAAACAATAATTGTGTTGGAACTGACAGAGTGAAAAGAGCATCAAACTAAACGATTTACCGAAACTACCCTCTTCGTCTATGTTCATGTATCCGTCATCAGATGGGTATCGCTTGGTTTAATGCTTGCCATGATATTGCCAATAAAATGTATTTCATGAGATTCATACAAGAGTTAGTTTTCTGTATCTTAAAAAAGAAATATATATACAATACCAAACTTTGATTGGCTAGTGTATTACTTGAAGAATATATCCCGTATTAGCTTACGTAAGAGATATCTTTGCTTTACAACTGTCAGTGAAATTTTCTTTTACCACAAAAGTATTCAACGATAACAGAAGCAAATTCTGTAGAATCAGTAAAATCTATTACAATGTATCATATTACAAGGTGAATATTCATATAAAATGGCCTTTTTTTTCTTGTTGTTGATTGAGCAAACATACATTGGATTTCATTTTGTTTACAATGTTACTTTTTGCGTATCATTCAAAAGTGTGTCATTTGATGATTACTTTATTTGGCATGTTGTTATGGTAGATTCATATATTTGGTTTCTATCCATTGTTCTTGATTAGTTGTTGTTGTCCTTGGGAGCGGTAGGTGGAATGATTGTATTGTGTTTAGAGAAATACACCGAACTTAAAAGATAAGGAATTACGTATGTACATATGCCTGAATCATTTTCTGTCTGTATAGATGAAATGATGTGCTTATAAAGAGACACGAAAATTAGAATGTGCGAGCGTATGTGTGGGGAAGCGTGTGTGTGTGCGTGTTTGTATTTGTTTATATATTATAATATAGCACATGCGTGTGTGTATGCATGTATATGTGTGTGAGTGGGTGTTTATCTGATAAAATTATTGATATTATCGTAAGATGCGAAGGTAAATGTTGCTGTCAATAAGGATATTGTTTCCTAATATTATCTAAAATATAAATATCTAAAATATCACTTGATGAAAAATTCATAATTTTTCTGCTATCACAACAGGCAACATATTAGCAATGAAATATCTATTATTATATTACGTTATAGATATTATTTACAGATATAACTTTGTTCAATAAGAAGTCCATGCATAGTTTGTTTGATCTCCCCACACAACTGTTCCGAGCAGCATGTTTATTCATTCTCGTATATGATTAGAAATAACGTTGGCATGAAAACAAACTGTAGCCATTTACCAATATTTTACTTGGGGTTCAAATCTGACCTATGCCAGATGAATGTTGATATCAGAAAATGAAATTTTCAATATCAATATGAGATAATGTAGCAGGCATTAAGAAATTGCAGAAAAGACGAATTTCGATTATATTGTTGCCAACGAAGAATCGGGGAAGGATCGATGGTTATAGATCCTTGCATTTTATAATTATATTTTAGAAAATTAAGGTTTCTATGCATTCCAAAGATGAATGTAAAATATATTTTATGTAAAGTAAAAACAACACCAAGATCATTTATGATGAATAAAAAAACATTAATATAATCGTTTTCTAAATAAACTTTCACTTGCATTAGACTCCTGTACACCATTACTTACAGACGTGATCATCGATTCACAAGAACTCGTAGACGAACCTGTAGGTTTCTTTTTAAAAAAGCAAGTCTAGAGTTTTTTGCTTAGAGGAAGATTTTGTTCATCGTTGTCTATAGATTTCTCGGTAACACACAGAAGCATTTGTTATGGTAGAAGAAACTCCTGCACTACGCTCAAAATTCGGGTCTTGTGTTTCAGAAATAAAACTCGTAAACCCGAGGTCTCTTAAAGCGGATCCTCGTAAAATGAGGCATTGCTGTACTTGATGCTACTTTGGAAGGGGCTTTATTCTAAGAAACGAAATCACTTTACAAAAAGTATATAAAACTATTACTTCTTTCGTTGCATTCACCATATTTATGTATCATAGCATTAATAATATTTTCTACTCTGGCCCCCTCCCTCAAAATTCAAGCTATAAGAAAATAGACAGAATGAAGATGCATAAAGGGACAAACAAAACGTGTAAAGATATAACTACAAATGATACTAACGGTACTCACCTGTATAGCGTAGCAATAGTGATAAGTTCCAAAGACACACACACACACACACCCCCACACACACACATATATATATAAACATGAACGTATGAGTGTTTGTGAGTATGTATGACGTGCCAGTATCGTTCAAATACCTTTTCTACAACTAAACTCTACTTTCGTTATCTTCCTCCCACATGCAATTGCTCAAGCAAATATGTGTGCCCTATGAAGATGTTCGTAGTATCCAACACGAGAAGTCAAATCTTCCTCAATTTACAACCACCGTGTTAGAAAAGGAAGGACACATTAGACCACATAGTTCTACAAACACCTCATCGAAAAGAAAGTGCGAAGTGGTCGAGTTAGGAACGCTTTTGATCATAAGTCTGATCAATTGTGGCTGGTCTATGGTTGAATAACTACAAATATATCCGCAAATATTGGTTGAACTTTGTTACCTGAAGATAAATATGAATTTTTCATTTTCTTTTGTTATAATATTTAAGTTTTAAAAGTAAAGCCTGGTAAATTTCAGTGATTTTGAAGAATTTGCAGAGCGTTATAGTGAATAACCTTCGGTATTTATTCCACCCTTTTTGCATTCTTTCCTTTTAAATAGCATCGGGATCTACTTAAGCTTTCATCTCACCAGGATCGATAGCGATTGCGGCGAAGTTATACGCTCCATTTCCTTATATATATATTTAAGTATAATATAATTTGGTTTCATCAATAATATAAAAGGATTCCACGAAATATGTATAAGTTTCGAGCAAAGAGATTACAATAATTCACACAACTGGTCGATCTTACAAGTCAATTTTAATTCCTATTTGATGCCAGATAATTTCGTTTACGCAAGTAATCTTCCTGAAAATAGAATGGATATCACACTCCCTAATGTATTATTTTCCCTTAAATGTACAGCTTTTCATCTGAGTTCAAAACAGGTTAGTTTAGTAAGTACTGAAACCATAGATTAGAATATGTAATAAGGTGTGAGGGAATTACAGAGCCGGCTTCCATTTCTGGTTGAATCTGCAGTTGCTCACAACTCAAAGCTGATGCAAATTTTAAATATAATTTTAGCAACATAGAATTTCCTTACATTTCCTAATAAGTGAGTGGGAACATAAGTGATAAATGCATTTTACTCAATGAATGTAGTGAAATTTATAAGCATTAAAGCTTCCTGAAAAACCTATCATAGTGAGTTATCATCGTTTCTAAATTTATTTTATACACTCATTTATATACGTAACGTACACATATACATGTGTGTCTACGCTTATATAGAGATGTGTGCATATATCTGAGTGTGTGTGTGTGTGTGTGTGTTTGTGTGTGTGTTGTGTGCGTGTGGTTGCGCGCACGGAAGCACGTGCATGTTCTGATGTCTGTGCTTGTCTCTGGTATTGAATTGCATGCTGAGAGTGAACACGTTCCTTCAGCACCATAATTTCAAACGTGACCTTGTCACACGCTCATGATCTTCTGGTTCTGTTCTATCTATTCAGTTAGGTTTTGTGTAAACGAGTGTCTTAAGTTAAGGACTCTGGGAAAAACAACACACACTTTAATCCACAACGCTTCAATGACGGGAGGAAAGATGCATCGACTTTTCATTATACGTTAATGACAAGGTGCGTTGACATAGCATAAACTTCCAATAATGAAATCTAACTTTTCTTCTTCTTCTTCTTCTTCTTCTTCTCTTCCTCCTCCTCCTCCTCCTACTCCTCTTCCGCCTTCTTTTTCCTCCTTCTTCTTCCTCTTCTTTTCCTCTTCTCCTCCACCTGCCTCTTCTTCTCTTCCTCCGCCTTCTTCTTCTTCTTCTTCTTCTTCTTCTTCTTCTTCCCTTTCTTCTCCTTTGCTTCTCCTTCCTCCTCTTCCTTCTTCTCCTCTTCCTCCTTCTTCTTCTACCTCCTCCTTCTTTTCTCCTCCTCCTCCTCATCCCCCTCCTCCTTCTTCCTCCTCCTGCTCCTCATGTGTAACTCCTATATGTGTCGCCAATCCTGAGGCTGTATGCCCTCCTACGTCCAACACACAACTTAGCACGTTACCGAGCAATTATTTCAAAAAGCCAACTGGAAAGGTCAACGAGTATCTTCTTTTATCTTCCCTGAGCTTCCTTTAAGTTTCACTCTTGATAACTAAGTGCACTCACATCGTCTCCAATTGAACGTAGCTTGTTGCCTCCTCTTCCTACTCCTCGTCTTCCCCTTCTCTTCCTCCTCTTAGCAATATTTCTGGCTGTTTTCCTCGTCTAAAGACTTCGATGTTTATCAGTTTATCTGCATAGGACATCTTCAATATTCATCTAAGAAATCACCTCTCAAAACTGGTAAACATTTGCACTTGATACTTGATACTCACACAAAGGAATATATCGCTAGATTCTTTGTATTCTGCGAGGCCATTACTACAAAGACACAATATACAAAGTCACTGGCAAGATTTTTACTTCAATGCATGACATTTCAAAGACAATACCTAAAATTCCATTGACAATATATAGCACTTCCATGATTGACGTCACATTTCCATCGAAAGAATATTCGAGGGGCTACTGAAAAGTTCCTGGCATTAAGGGCATCGCGAATGGTTGATGGGAGGCCCAAACTTACGAGCCCTTTTACAGGGCTTAGAAAACTGAAGGACTGCTGCGATGTATGTGAATCTGAGAGGGGAATATGTTGAATAATATTATAATTATCTTACGCTCTAAAATTCTCTTTTACCCAAAAACCGGATCTTTTCAGCATTCTCTTATAATACTTTACGTTTTATAGTTTTAAATAATATAGTTGTATATTTTTATGATTTTACTTTATTTAATTACTGCATATCGAATCTACTCTACTTTATACTAGCTGAATGGATTATTAGATACAACAACACATTCTCGGAAAGCAATATTTCAGGTTCTAAATATTCTTTAAATAATTGAATCAGGATTGATACAGGATTGATATAGGTTTGTGTAACATCTTATGCCAGATTGACTTTAAATAAAAGTCTGTGATACTTTTTACGTCTTATACTTCAGCAGTTTTAATTATGACTTAATCTTTCCACAGTTTTAATTATAACTTAATCTTTCCACAGTTTTATGATTAATATTTCCACAGTTTTAATTATAACTTAATCTTTTCACAGTTTTATGTTTAATATTTCCACAGTTTTAATTATGACTTAATCTTTCCACAGTTTAATTTCTGACTTAATCATGAACTTTAGTAAAAAAAACATCCGAGTCTGGTGGCGAGTGGAAAACACTCGAATCCATGCGGCATAGTTACACCAAGGGCCTGGTCCGAATAATTTTTACAGAGTTGTGTCTGCTAAAAGTAAGAACGGATGATGTGGTGTTAAACCAGGCTAAGGCTGACGTCTACAATGCAGCTGTAAATAGAGGTCATATACCAGGTTTCATAACAGTTTCTAACCACTCAATGGCATCTATAAAACTCCTATCACCCTTCTAATGTGATACTACCACGTATATTCAAACTCAGCGTCGCATAGTTTGTGAGGAGAACTTCTTAACACAATTATGGCTTTACTTACAACTATATAGCACATAATCCGCTGTATCCAGACATCAGATAACACGCATTATAAGAAGAATATTTAAACTGGTTTTCACTAATGTGTGTGTGTATAAGTGTGTGCGTGCGCGTGCTGTGTGTGTGTGAGAGAGAGAGAGAGAGAGAGAGAGGGAAATGGATAAGATGAGTTTACACTTGTTTGTGTGTATGTTTCAATGTGCACACACGTGTATGATACTTTCCGTTGCTGGTGCAAGTTTGAACATGTTGCATGACATGTTTTAGACAAAATCATTTGCGTATGTCATCTGTCAAATTGGTTCCAGATGATAACAATTTAATAAACGTTCATTCATTCTTGACGTAAGGTTGCCTCGTGGCCTATTTAGAACATTGTAGAATGTTCAAACTTCTTAATATTGAGAACGCAAATATAGAAGCCTCCAGAAATATATAAACCAGTCTTTATTAAAGAAGCATCTCAAAGATGATTGAATTCCCTGCGTGATACGTCTTTAATAAAGACTTATTTTAATGAATATTGAGTTGGTGTTAACGTAGTTAATGAAGGGAAGCCTCACATATTTAACTAGTGATACTTAAAACAATTTAAGCTCTATTACTTCTATTATTTTAGGAAGAATGGGAGAGAAATAAGGACAGCTTTTGCGCTTATTAGATCTCTTCAGTGAACTATAGACTTTGTAGTAACGGGGAAAGTATCTACTGAAGAGGAAATAACAAAATATACCTGCTGTATTCTATAGTAATAAGTGTGACGAATTAGTATATTCAAAATAAGACTGCGTGTATTACACTGAAACTGTAACCACGGATACAGTAATAGTTAAGATGGTGTTGGAACTGGAAATTTGCAAATCTATGATCATTGAAATAATACAATAATGTACAAATAACTTAGATACCTTTTAAAATCCGTCACCCGTTCTATCACTGTCAATGTCTCATTTTCACTGAATTGTCACTCACGCACGCTCTTTTATGATGGATTAGTTGTTGTTTCGTTCCCAGCTCAAGCTCTATGATGCAGACCTATGATCGAAGCTGTTCCAGTCCTCCACGTTCTGTTTCATTAGAGTATCGTACAGATATCGCGGGTTGCATTTTCCAATATGTTCAGCTCTCTTTCAAAAGAATATAAACCCAGATGTGAGACTGCTACTTCTAGAAAGTAAGATAAACAAGTAGACATTTATATGTGTGTGTTTCAGTGCCTGTGTGTCTATGTATATATAAATATATTTGAAGTATTAATTTATAAAAATATGGTAAAGTAAAAAAATTCACTTTACCACACACCGAACTTTTCAGAAATAGCAGCCAAAATTTGGCTCTTTCTTCAACTGCAAATAAAAGTCTCCAGACAATGCATACTCAGAAAAAAACTCACATAGGTATAAGGAAAAACAATGAAAGATCACATCCATATACGATACCCGAGGACAGTCTGTTTCTGGATTTGTGGGTAAAACGCCACTTTTCCTTCATCAGCTCAGAGATTTCTTCTGATTTAGATTTGAAAATACTAAGAATCAAACATACCCGTCCGATATCTGTAACATCGGACAACCATGCCAATTTATTACCCACTAGGGGCGACATAGAGAACACATACAATCACGAATGATGAAAAAAAATAATTATGAACATTTGGGGTCGGTTAAAAATCGGAAATGAATAATAAATCGAATGGTTACACAATAGACACAATTAACAAAATTACAAGATGCAGTGGGGCGGGTCCGCGACCCCATGCTCCCCGCCACGACACTTAGCCTTGTGGTTTCCTTTTTTCCTTCCTATCTCACATTTGTGAGGGATCTTTTACTCTCCACATTTTTCCATCTTTCATCAAACACTTTCTTACTCAGGCTCCTTCTCTCCAGTTCTATATGTCTTTTTAGGTGGAATTTAAAATATTCCACCAGACTTGAACCAGAGATGAAGTCGCCTGTTATTATCTTCCTTCCCTTGTCTTCCATACTACCTGTTTCGCAGTTGAAACCACGGCGAGAAAACAAAACTTACCTTCTTTCGTTAAGAAATCAGGTGGGCTGATTTTTACAATAGATTCGGCTGATAGCTGTACTCTTCGTTCGCCTGACATTAGTTGTTCGGCACAATCCCACATATCTTTCACCCCCGAACACTGCACGATCGCGTGCGAGACGGTTTCCCGTTCTCGCCCACATCTCGTACAGGTCGGGCTGACTTGGCAACCGTGCCTTGCAAGCTTGTCCCGAACAGGTAAGGCTCCTCGGTAGCACTGCCAAGCCAAAGACTTCTGGAAATTATCCAGTGTCTTCGGCCCGAATGTACGTTGGAACAGACTGGCCAGCTGATTATCGTCGAAACCTAGGGCTTCCCCTAGCGTATCATCGTTACCGGCCTCTACAAACCCTCTATAAAACACAGCGGTAGAACCACTGCCGCAGGCATTACCCGAGCGACGGAATAGTCGGAGTGCCTTGCGACACTCCGTATACCACGTACCCAACTTCGATCTGCGATTATACCAGTCCTCCGGCCACCGAAACTGGTGAACCTGGGGAACATCTGTTTCGCCAGCGGAGACCACACCCGTTCACTACCCAGATGGAGCCACAGGTGCCTTAGCCTCAGCGCATTTCTGCGCATCATTAGCCACGGCATCCCTAGTCCACCCTGTAACGGTTTTTGACAGCAGACAGAGCGTCTCACAAGCGGTTTCGAGCCCTTCCACAAGAAGCGAAAGAGCTGTCTCTCCAACTTGATCAACCACGAATCCGGGCAAGGCACGACGGCAAGGCGGTAGGTGATCACCGATGCTATAAACACATTGGCCACCTCCACCCTACCTTTCAAGGATAACCACCGCCAAGACCAAATCTTGACTATTGCAGCCACCTTGCTCGATACCTCGCTCCAGTTCTTCTCTATTTGGAGGTCCGGACCGAACCAAACCCGAGCAACTTAATCGGGCCCTCCGTCCAACGTCCCACGACGCTGTCTGGAGGCATCGACTTGCCTCTCCAGGTGCCGAGTTGCAAGCCGACCGACTTTTCACGATTAACTTTTGCTCCTGTCACCGTCTCGTAAACCTCTATGGCCTTGCCTACTTTACGTAGGTGGTCCACTTCAGTCACGATGATAGTGATGTCATCCGCGTACGCCGAAACCGACATATCACGTCCTGGTGCCTCGGGATGCCGCTCAGTCTTCGCAGCAGCGGCTCCAGGGCCACTACATACAAAAGCGGGGAGAGCGGACATCCCTGGCGAACCGAGCGTTTGACCTTGAACGGCTTAGAAAGAAAGCCGTTCACCTGAACTACCGAGTCGGCGTTGTCATACATTTCGATGATCCACCTGAGGAAGCCAAGACCTAGGCCGAACTGAGCCAGACGGACACCAGGTAGTGATGGTCGACCCTATCGAACGCTTTAGACTGGTCTAAATGGACCACTGCCCCTCCCTTGCCGGGATCGTTATTTATTCCCTCTATCGTGTATCTAATAAGATGGAGATTATCCTGAATGGCTCTGCCCGGTACGGCGCACGTTTGCGCTTTCCCAATCAGTCCATTCGCGACACGCGCCAATCTGTTCGATAACACTTTGGCCAAAATCTTCAACTCTGCGTTAAGCAGAGTGATGGGCCTGAAATTATCTATTACATCCCCCTTGCTCTGGTCCTTCTGATTAGCGTCACCACTCCCCGGCGCACAGATCTGGGGATAAACCCATTCTGCTGCCAGTTTGCGTAGACGCCCGTCAGTAAGTCCCCGAACAAGTCCGGCATACTTTTATAAAGCTCGTAGGGTAGACCATCCAGTCCCGGCGCCTTACCTGCACCGCAGTCCGCCATGGCCTCTATTAACTCCTCAGGTGTGATCGGCTCCTCACTACACTTCGCATCCTGCCCCGAGAGGCGCGGCAGCCCGTCGAGGAGGTCCGTAGGGTCCCTCCCCCTCTCCGGTCCGCCGCTCCCCCCGAAAAGCTGGGCGAAGTGGTCCTGAAAAGCTTGACACATCTCCTCGGGCTCGTCTGTCAACTTACCTTGTTGGTTCGCCAGAGATCGAATTGTAGCATCGTTGCCACGTTGGGCTTCCACCACTCGGGCCCATCCTGCAGCCTTGATTCCTTCGCTCCCCATCGTACGTTGTCTAGCCCTGACAATGCAACCCATGTGTTTGGCTTCGAGGTGCTGGTTAAGAACCAGTCTCTTGACCTTCACCTGGTCCGCATTGCCAGTTCGCATTGCTTCCTCTAAGTCCTTAATAGTGTAGTAGTAACTTTCTAGCCACTCTAGCTACAAGATTAGTACTATATCTAACGGACTCATATTTTATGGCTCGCTAAGGGCATACCACCATTTGTTGTTACAAATGGAGCCGGTCATGGCCCTCTGGATTATTAACCTAATCCTGTCCCTGTACTCCTTAATCGCCAAAAGGGACGTATTAAGTTTCCAGTAACCAGGACCTCTAGTTATCTTATCTACGTCTAGCCTACAGGTGACCATCTTGTGGTCACTGTAGCTGACTATATGGAGTTGTGGACTCTTAACTAGGTTCTTATCTACCTCCTAATTAATCCTGTCTATGTACGACTTTACCGATCCGTCGCTATTTGACCACGTCCACAGTGGAGCGCCCGGATGTTCCAGTCTATATGGATCTACCAGCTCAAAAACGTCTTAGTAGATCCAGGAAGCAAGTATTTCCTTTTCTGTCTGTTCGCGAGCCTTCACAGTCTACCCGCACATCGCAGATTGTGTTGAAGTCCCCTAACATTACTACTGGGCACGATGTACTCAGAAACTTCTCCAGGTTCCGATAATAATCACTTTTCCCCTTACGGGGGGGGGAGCGTAAAGCGCACCAGCCTGATTGTCTTACGGCTACTGAACGTCAACTCAATGACGACCAGCCTACCTTCCGGATCCGTAAAAATCAACTTTTTCTCAGAAACCCGGTTTAACCGGGTTTCTGTGGCAACGACAACATCTAAATCCCGTGACCTGATGTCATTTAGGAAGCGCCCTTGCTTCCAGCTCTGCATCAGGCCACGCACATTCAAACACCCTACACGAATATGAGACATTACTTACCTTTATTCCGTTTTTCCTTTGGTGGTCGTGGCGGGGAAGTCCGCATTAATCAGTGACTCGTCCACTTCGAGTCGCGGACCCTTTATGTCCCCTGCGAACTGTGCATTTAACATGTTAAAGTTCCGTAAGTCCAATTTATAAATTTCTACATTTTTTTGTAGATTTCTGTGGGTTTTCACCCTTTCTGCGCTTGGGATATTTCCCATTCCACTTTTAAGTCGGTCATTATTTTTGTCTATTGCCGCATATACTATTTGGGCTTCTGTAAATCTGCTTTTTTGTGGGCTTTGTGGGGGTGATGGGGAGGACCCCGGGAGTATGATGGGGAGGAACACGAGGAGGGGGTTGAAATGGAGGGGTAATGCTCGGCACTGAGGGGTGGGGGTGGATTGGGTGGGGGCTTCTCTTTTTGTGGGGAACCGTGGTTGGGTGGGGATGGTTTTCCCCCCTGAGAGTTGGATTTCTTTTTGATTGTGCCAGGGTTGGTTGGGCTTGTGTCCGCATTCTTTCTCTTTGGCGTTTTCTTCCGCCTCACCGTTGTGAAGTCGTTCTCTTCTTCTTCTTCCTTTTTTTTCTTTCTTCCTCTTTCTTGCTGGTGGGGCATTCCATACGGATGTGACCTATCTCGCCACATCCGTAGCAACGTGGCTTTCGCCCCTCCACCACCACCCGCAAGTTAATTTCTTCCCCGAATTGTATTCCTTCTGGAACTTCCTCCATTGCCTCCGGGGTCGCTTGCACCACCACGTGCAATGCTTGTCCTCTCCAGTTTTCCTTTATCACTCTTCTGATGTTTATCACTGTTATTTTCTCTTCCAGCCCCATTAACAGTGCTGGAAGCAACCACCTCACATCGACCTGTGGCGGCACGTCCTCCACTCTGATTTTTGTGGTTCTCCTCCTAAATACGAGGGTAATAATATTATTTCCTCCGTCTTTATTGGTGTTAGGGAGTGTTTTTTGGCCGTTTCTTCTTATTTCTGAAGTGCACCTCTATTGTTGCAAACTTTCTCCCCCACGTAACGTAGTCCATATCACTCCACACTGGTTTAAGGCATTTCTCAGCTTGGTCTTTGGTTATCCTTTCAATTTTCGTCTCTTTTATTACATAGGATTTATAAATTTCGTCCTTTTCTCGGTTTCCTCTTAATTGTTTGTGGGAGGGCAGCTATCGCGTTATTTCCCTCTTTTTTAAACATTTTTTAAAACTTTTCTATTTACATTGAAACACACACACATTCCACGGAAAAATGAACAAAATACTTGTTCAAAAATGTCAAAAAATGATGACGTAGTAGGTTTGCCTACACAAAAAAATGTGAAAATTGCTGAAGAAGCTAAAATTGCGGAAGATGTGACTCCAAGAAGCTGTGAAAACAGCAAAAGTGAATGAAGGTTCGCCGTTTCAAAAAGCTGTGAAAACGGCTAAAGTCGCGGAAGGTTGACTTCCAACGAAGCTGAGAAATCAGCAAATGTGTGTGACAAACCAAGTGAAAAACCAAGATGTTTAACTTCGCTGCCGCTGCTGGTGGGAAGACAGAGGAATAAAGATGGAGGAGGTGGAGTACGAAAAGTTTTTAAAATGTTTAAAAAAGAGGGAAATAGGGCGATAGCTGCCCTCCCACAAACAATTAAAGAGGAAACCGAGAAAAGGACGATAATTTATAAATCCTATGTAATAAAAGAGAAGAAAATTGAAAGGATAACCAAAGACCAAGCTGAGAAATGCCTTAAACCAGTGTGGAGTGATATGGACTACGTTACGTGGGGGAGAAAGTTTGCAACAATAGAGGTGCACTTCAGAAATGAAGAAACGGCAAAAAAAAACACTCCCCCTAACACCAATAAAGACGGAGGAAATAATATTATTACCCTTGTATTTAGGGAGGAGAACCACAAAAATCAGAGTGGAGGACGTGCCGCCACAGGTCGACGTGAGGTGGTTGCTTCCAGCACTGTTAATGGGGCTGGAAGAGAAAATAACAGTGATAAACATCAGAAGAGTGATAAAGGAAAACTGGAGAGGACAAGCATTGCACGTGGTGGTGCAAGCGACCCCGGAGGCAATGGAGGAAGTTCCAGAAGGAATACAATTCGGGGAAGAAATTAACTTGCGGGTGGTGGTGGAGGGGCGAAAGCCACGTTGCTACGGATGTGGCGAGATAGGTCAGATCCGTATGGAATGCCCCACCAGCAAGAAAGAGGAAGAAAGAAAAAAGACAGAAGAAGAAGCAGCGAAAAAAACGGAAGAAGAAGAAGAGAACGACTTCACAACGGTGAGGCGGAAGAAAACGCCAAAGAGAAAGAATGCGGACACAAACCCAACCAACCCTGGCACAATCAAAAAGAAGTCCAACTCTCAGGGGGGAAAACCATCCCCACCCAACCACGGTTCCCCACAAAAAGAGAAGCCCCCACCCCCACCCCTCAGTGCCGAGCATTACCCCTCCATTTCAACCCCCTCCTCGTGTTCCTCCCCATCATACTCCCCGGGGTCCTCCCCATCACCCCCACAAAGCCCACAAAAAAGCAGATTTACAGAAGCCCAAATAGTATATGCGGCAATAGACAAAAATAATGACCGACTTAAAAGTGGAATGGGAAATATCCCAAGCGCAGAAAGGGTGAAAACCCACAGAAATCTACAAAAAAATGTAGAAATTTATAATTGGACTTACGGAACTTTAACATGTTAAATGCACAGTTCGCAGGGGACATAAAGGGTCCGCGACTCGAAGTGGACGAGTCACTGATTAATGCGGACTTCCCCGCCACGACCACCAAAGGAAAACGGAATAAAGGTAAGTAATGTCTCATATTCGTGTAGGGTGTTTGAATGTGCGTGGCCTGATGCAGAGCTGGAAGCAAGGGCGCTTCCTAAATGACATCAGGTCACGGGATTTAGATGTTGTCGTTGCCACAGAAACCCGGTTAAAGGGGCCAAGAGATCTGCTCCCGCTGTTCAACGGTTACGAGAGTGTCATCTCTCCGAACCCGTCGGTCGGCGGAAGCGGGTGTTGGTCCTGTGTAAAAGAACCGGGTTTCTGAGAAAAAGTTGATTTTTACGGATCCGGAAGGTAGGCTGGTCGTCATTGAGTTGACGTTCAGTAGCCGTAAGACAATCAGGCTGGTTGCGGTTTACGCTCCCCCCGGTAAGGGGAAAAGTGATTATTATCGGAACCTGGAGAAGTTTCTGAGTACATCGTGCCCAGTAGTAATGTTAGGGGACTTCAACACAATCTGCGATGTGCGGGTAGACTGTGAAGGCTCGCGAACAGACAGAAAAGGAAATACTTGCTTCCTGGATCTACTAAGACGTTTTGAGCTGGTAGATCCATATAGACTGGAACATCCGGGCGCTCCACTGTGGACGTGGTCAAATAGCGACGGATCGGTAAAGTCGTACATAGACAGGATATTAATTAGGAAGGTAGATAAGAACCTAGTTAAGAGTCCACAACTCCATATAGTCAGCTACAGTGACCACAAGATGGTCACCTGTAGGCTAGACGTAGATAAGATAACTAGAGGTCCTGGTTACTGGAAACTTAATACGTCCCTTTTGGCGATTAAGGAGTACAGAGACAGGATTAGATTAATAATCCAGAGGGCCATGACCGGCTCCATTTGTAACAACAAATGGTGGTATGCCCTTAAGCGAGCCATAAAATATGAGTCCGTTAGATATAGTACTAATCTTGTAGCTAGAGAGGCTAGAAAGGTAACTACACTAGTTAAGGACTTAGAGGAAGCAATGCGAACTGGCAATGCGGACCAGGTGAAGGTCAAGAGACTGGTTCTTAACCAGCACCTCGAAGCCAAACACATGGGTTGCATTGTCAGGGCTAGACAACGTACGATGGGGAGCGAAGGAATCAAGGCTGCAGGATGGGCCGAGTGGTGGAAGCCCAACGTGGCAACGATGCTACAATTCGATCTCTGGCGAACCAACAAGGTAAGTTGACAGACGAGCCCGAGGAGATGTGTCAAGCTTTTCAGGACCACTTCGCCCAGCTTTTCGGGGGGAGCGGCGGACCGGATAGGGGGAGGGACCTTACGGACCTCCTCGACGGGCTGCCGCGCCTCTCGGGGCAGGATGCGAAGTGTAGTGAGGAGCCGATCACACCTGGGGAGGTAATAGAGGCCATGGCGGACTGCGGGGCGGGTAAGGCGCCGGGACTGGATGGTCTACCCTACGAGCTTTATAAAAGTATGCCGGACTTGTTCGGGGACTTACTGACGGGCGTCTACTCAAACTGGCAGCAGAATGGGTTTATCCCCAGATCCGTGCTCCGGGGAGTGGTGACGCTAGTCAGGAAGGACCAGAGCAAGGGGGACGTAATAGATAATTTCAGGCCCATCACTCTGCTTAACGCAGAGTTGAAGATTTGGCCAAAGTGTTATCGAACAGATTGGCGCGTGTCGCGAATGGACTGATTGGGAAAGCGCAAACGTGCGCCGTACGGGCAGAGCCATTCAGGATAATCTCCATCTATTAGATACACGATAGAGGGAATAAATAACGATCCCGGCAAGGGAGGGGCAGTGGTCCATTTAGACCAGTCTAAAGCGTTCGATAGGGTCGACCATCACTACCTGGTGTCCGTTCTGGCTCAGTTCGGCCTAGGTCTTGGCTTCCTCAGGTGGATCATCGAAATGTATGACAACGCCGACTCGGTAGTTCAGGTGAACGGCTTTCTTTCTAAGCCGTTCAAGGTCAAACGCTCGGTTCGCCAGGGATGTCCGCTCTCCCCGCTTTTGTATGTAGTGGCCCTGGAGCCGCTGCTGCGAAGACTGAGCGGCATCCCGAGGCAACCAGGACGTGATATGTCGGTTTCGGCGTACGCGGATGACATCACTATCATCGTGACTGAAGTGGACCACCTACGTAAAGTAGGCAAGGCCATAGAGGTTACGAGACGGTGACAGGAGCAAAAGTTAATCGTGAAAAGTCGGTCGGCTTGCAACTCGGCACCTGGAGAGGCAAGTCGATGCCTCCAGACAGCGTCGTGGGACGTTGGACGGAGGGCCCGATTAAGTTGCTCGGGGTTTGGTTCGGTCCGGACCTCCAAATAGAGAAGAACTGGAGCGAGGTATCGAGCAAGGTGGCTGCAATAGTCAAGATTTGGTCTTGGCGGTGGTTATCCTTGAAAGGTAGGGCGGAGGTGGCCAATGTGTTTATAGCATCGGTGATCACCTACCGCCTTGCCGTCGTGCCTTGCCCGGATTCGTGGTTGATCAAGTTGGAGAGACAGCTCTTTCGCTTCTTGTGGAAGGGCTCGAAACCGCTTGTGAGACGCTCTGTCTGCTGTCAAAAACCGTTACAGGGTGGACTAGGGATGCCGTGGCTAATGATGCGCAGAAATGCGCTGAGGCTAAGGCACCTGTGGCTCCATCTGGGTAGTGAACGGGTGTGGTCTCCGCTGGCGAAACAGATGTTCCCAGGTTCACCAGTTTCGGTGGCCGGGAGGACTGGTATAATCGCAGATCGAAGTTGGGTACGTGGTATACGGAGTGTCGCAAGGCACTCCGACTATTCCGTCGCTCGGGTAATGCCTGCGGCAGTGGTTCTACCGCTGTGTTTTATAGAGGGTTTGTAGAGGCCGGTAACGATGATACGCTAGGGGAAGCCCTAGGTTTCGACGATAATCAGCTGGCCAGTCTGTCCAACGTACATTCGGGCCGAAGACACTGGATAATTCCAGAAGTCTTTGGCTTGGCAGTGCTACCGAGGAGCCTTACCTGTTCGGGACAAGCTTGCAAGGCACGGTTGCCAAGTCAGCCCGACCTGTACGAGATGTGGGCGAGAACGGGAAACCGTCTCGCACGCGATCGTGCAGTGTTCGGGGGTGAAAGATATGTGGGATTGTGCCGAACAACTAATGTCAGGCGAACGAAGAGTACAGCTATCAGCCGAATCTATTGTAAAAATCAGCCCACCTGATTTCTTAACGAAAGAAGGTAAGTTTTGTTTTCTCGCCGTGGTTTCAACTGCGAAACAGGTAGTATGGAAGACAAGGATGAAAGGAATGATAACAGGCGACTTCATCTCTGGTTCAAGTCTGGTGGAATATTTTAAATTCCACCTAAAAAGACATATAGAACTGGAGAGAAGGAGCCTGAGTAAGAAAGTGTTTGATGAAAGATGGAAAAATGTGGAGAGTAAAAGATCCCTCACAAATGTGAGATAGGAAGGAAAAAGGAAACCACAAGGCTAAGTGTCGTGGCGGGGAGCATGGGGTCGCGGACCCGCCCCACTGCATCTTGTAATTTTGTTAATGTGTCTATTGTGTAACCATTCGTTTTATATCATTTCCGATTTTTAACCGACCCCAAATGTTCATAATATTTTTTTTCATCATTCGTGATTGTATGTGTTCTCTATGTCGCCCCTAGTGGGTAATAAAGAAATTGGCATGGTTTGTCCGATGTTACAGATATCGGACGGGTATGTTT
>NC_043005.1:102225236-102287736 GCF_006345805.1 Octopus sinensis | reverse complement strand
AAATTTTTAATGCATTTTTTTGCTATTTTTTGGGTATAACTCTCTAAAAATGCTTATATAGTTATTTCCCTTACAAACCCGAGCAACGACGGGCGATACTGCTAGTTATATCTATGTCTGTGGCTTAGAGTATGAGGTAACGGGTTTACAATCATGATTCGCAGGTTCAATTCCTGGGCCGAGTGGCGCATTGTGTGCTTAGGCAAAGTACATCATTTAACGTTGCTTAAATCTACTCACCAGTAAATGAGCACTAGTATTTTACTAGCGCATCTCTCTCGCCCTCCCTCTGTCACGTTCTTGATAAACTAATGGATACGGGTAGGAGGTCCGAGAGGGCAACTATGTATGCTCGCCTGTACATAGGCATCTACAAGAATCTGCGAAAATGTCGTACAAGCTTGTAAGTTATACTCGCTTGTGAATCGCTGTGACGTACTGCCGTGTAGAAGCGTTATACGTGTATCTATGATGAGTTTTATTGCTGATATAGTTCAACCCAGGGATGTGGTAATTCAAGAATCCTCCGAATAACGTATTTGCAGAAAATCCGAGTGTTTCTTTTTAGGTATAATGTATCTATAACAACTATTCAAAGCATTACTTTGAAAATAGTAAGTTGTGATCTCAGAGATTGTCTACAGGTATTTCTTCGAGCTGGTAAAACGATCAATAAATAGTTGCTCGAGGCCGTGTGTGTTTAGGCGTTTGTATGATATGGACGTAATAAAAATATAAATTACACGAAATGCTCACCAAGTCTAATTTGTATTCCAGATTGTAATCCGCAGTGCTGAGCGATCTAATCTACAATACGAAGCCATTTCGGAATCTGCAATAAAACATTCCATAAAATACAAATCACCCAAACCGATGCAGCAGAATGGCACTAAGAATGCTGCATAAAAGCATCCATCTTCGTTTCTGGTTGACTATGAAGCAAATACAACCATCGTATAAAAATGATTGCTCTCTTTACACGTGTTGCATCGTCTTAAACTTCGTTGACCTAAAGCCCTTCTGAGGGAGTGTTTGCGTGATTACAAATATAATATAAACAGAGGAGTCGATGCCTCTTTCAGCATTCAAAAAGTCTGTCAACATGTAATTTCAGAAGAAGGTGGGTTTTATTTGCTTTTGTCTTTTTTGCTTTGGTTTTTTTAAATATTCTAAACATCTCTTACTCTATTTTATCATCACGCTGAAAGCTGGCCACTTGTCAAGTAATTCTTTCCGTTTTCATTTCTTTGCACGTTTTTATAGATATTTCGGTAATCCCATTTGGTGCGAAGTATTTAGCAATTTCTCAAGGAATCTATCAGGAATATCGAAATAGGAAGCAAAAAATTATTTATAAATACATTTAAAACAAAACTGAAAATAATGTGTATATATATATTATATATATAATATATATATATATATATATATATATATATTATATAAATATATATATATATATATCAATACATATATATATATATATATATCAATATATATATATATATATCAATACATATATATATATATATATATCAATATATACATGTATATATATGTACATATATACATATACGCACACACACACATATATCTATATACATACATACAGAGACAAAGAAAGACGGCGAGAAAGACAAAACGTAGATTTTTCTGTTTAATAAAAGGAAGAGAATATGCAATTATACCCCCTTGCACTCGTATATACACATACACGTATAAATACAGAACATATATAAACATAGATATCTATATGTGCCTATGAATATTTAAACATCATATAAATATAAATATAAATATATATATATATAATATATATATATATATTTTATGTATATATATATATATATATAAATATATTTTATGTATATATATATATATAATATATAATATATATATAATAATATATATATTATATATATATATATATATATATATATATATATATATATATATATCTTCAAAATGTGACTAATATGTATTAGAGATATTTGAAGTTGACAAAATAGCAGATAAACACAGAGAGGCGTGAACGTAGAATAAAATAAATATACTTTTAATAATAAAATAAATCTGAGTAAACATTCGAAGTAATAGAAGTGATGAGTAAATATCTGAAATGCATTATGAAGCTTGTTGAGAGGAATACACATCAAATATGGCAACAAAGGAAGTAGGAAAAATCGATTAAATTTTGAAGTTGCAGAAAAATATAAGTTTGAAATAGCGTCTGACAAGAACTGGAACACGGCGGGAAAATTACCGCCAGTATTATAAATACAGATATTATTAAATTATAAGACGCATAGATATATATACACATGAATATGTGTGTGTATATATATATATGTATGTATATATGTATGTATATATATAAAGATATATGCATGTGTGTATGTATATATATATATATATATATATATATATATATATAATATATATATGTGTGTGTGTGTGTGTGTGTGCGTGTGTGTGTATGAATGTATATATATATGTATGTATATATATAAAGATATATGCATATGTGTATGCATATATATATATATATATATATATATATATATATATATAAATGTGCATATGTATATACATATATGTATATATAGAGAGACATTTATGTATATATATATATATAATATATATATATATATGCATATGTATATATATATGTATGAATATACATACATGTATGTATATGTATATGTAAGTGTATTTGCATGTATGTGTATATATATATACGCATGCACACATAAAACATGCACACACACACACCTAGACACACTCACCTTATATGTAATATATTTGTTTTTACTTGTGCCAAGTGTCGTGCTGCTTTCGTTTGCACAGCAATTTCGTAAAATGAAATAAAATCACGCACTCATGTCACGTGTTAGTCAGTCGTATTCGTACATGACTAACATCTATGGATTCTCTTATCTCTAGACGGACCTATTGTCAATGAAACGTAGGCCAGCATCTCCTTCATACTTGGACACTTCAGTTCAGTAATTATATTTGCAAGTCTTTATCCTTTATCTCTTTGTTAATTTATTGCTGGAACTATAAATCTTTTTTTCCTATATTGGTATTATTACATTATGATTTAGAGTTTATGATTGTTTAAAAATCCAACTAGATTGGGAAGAACGTATAGTGTTTCATCTTCTTTGAAAGTATTTATAAAGTAGACTATTGAACATCTTCGAAAACTTGTGCCCACTAGCGATGCAACTTGGAAGTTCGAATAAGATTCATTAGATATATTTGCTGGTTCTATATACTCCAGGAACGGTGGTGGTGATCGGGACACGAAGCACCGCTTTCTTATTAAATTCATTCGACGCTGTTGCTGTTATCGCTTAGCCCCAAGTCAGCCATACATCTCTGATCAAAGGTTTTTCTCAACGGTGCCTTGACTCGTCTTACATTCAGAAATAATGTACTTAGAATTATATTATCAAACGTATCCTGCATATTTTTAAGGCGGAGCGTTAGAAAATGCCTGTAGGCACAAGTTTCTACCATGTCATGTGACTATGTAGGCACCCACCCATTGGTTGCCTATAGTAATTGATTTTGCTTATTGTTAACTAGGTGTAAGATGAGTACCAGTTAATATGCGGAAGAATGTTATTTGTTTGAAGAGAAATATCTTCTGTTTCGTCTTTTAATTAGGAACGGGTATACATGGAGTTCTTTGATGACAATAATGCATATTTTAAGATAATTATGGAAAATATTTATAAAATTGTCTTTTAGCTACACGATATATATATATATATATATATATATATAAATATTGATATATATATATATATATATATTATATATATAAATATGATATATATATATATATATATTATATATATATATAAATATTGATATATATATATATATATATATATATATAAATATTGATATATATATATATATATATATATATATATATATATATATATATATTGTATTTCGGAATGGTCATTTTGCCAGTTTAGCCAATAAAAACACACGCACAATATATTTGGTGTTACTTGCTTCAGTGTTATTTATGTTTTACATTAAACTTAATCTTATTTCGGCCAGAGTTCTTTCGTCACACTTCTGTGACCGCATCAGTGGTCCTTTGCTTATATAGTGCGTGTGTTTTTTATTGCTAAACTGGCAAAATAACCATTCCGAAATACAACAATATCTGTTTCAACGCACGAGTGCACATAAAAAATCTTGCACAACAAATATATATATATATATATATATATATATATATATATATATATAACAAAATAATATATAAAACATATTCATATATACATATATATATGTACATACCTACCTCTACATGTATATATACATGCATATATGGGTACAGGACACCAAAAAAAAAACATTGAACACAATGAGAAATGAAAACATAAAAACAAAAACATAGAAACGGACATTTTTTCAAACAACGAAAAAAACAGAGAACAAGACATACAACACAAGGAATATTCCCCTTCTTCAATTGCCCCTGTTTCGGCTACTCCGCGTTTCGAAGGTAAGGGATATATTAGTGACAGTGGCAGTATTATACCGAGAGGTAATATTTATTCCCAATTAAACATCGATGTTCTCTTCGAACAAATTACAGTTTGGTAGATGCAATGGAACTCACACATTGGCTTTTGATCCAAAAGTCACTCTTCTTTATTTTGCTAACAGGGAGAGAAATTCGTGCTATTTCCTGCACCGAGATCACTAGATCACATAATTTCAGCATTCCTTCGTCTTGTCAAAGATGGCCGCTCCACCGCAAGAAATAGCAGTGACTCATCTCCCCGCCAGCGATATTTAGAAAAAACTGTTCTAGACCGGGCGCTTGTGTCATCAGTATTCTAGGTGTGACTGTGCAAAGGAAAAGAAAAGTGGAACTGTGACATCTTGCTCTCTTGACCGGAAAGATTGGAAGTTGTAGGAGCTAATACTGCGAGCCATACTGAGTTTATTGTTGCTGTGAACAGTCCAGCCGAGATTAATCTTAAGCTCCTGATATTATAAGATACTGTGAGTAGTTCATCTGATTGGAGAGAATATAGTTGTTTAAGTACATTCTTTTTCACGAAGTGCATGAATTCAAAATTTCCCTCATTGACATGCGTGTGTTGTTTTACTTCTCCCATTGTCTTACAGCATGTAGATCAAACTGAAGTTTTGTTAGGTCTTCTGCATTGATAATTATCGAGAGGCTGGAGTCATCCAGCAATTTTTATTACCTTTTTGCTGTTTGGTAACACTTGTGATGTCATTTATATAGACTACAAAGGGAAGCGGGCCGAAAACATTCCCCTGGGAAATACCACTGCTGACTTTTGTGATATGTGCGTGTGCGTGAGAGAGAGAGTATGTGCATGTGTGTGTGTGCATGTATGTTTGAGTATGTGCGCGTGTATTTGTGCGTGTGCATGCGTATTTGTGTTTGCATTTACGTATGTAAGCGTGTATCTATGTACATAACTATTTTGAAGTTAAACGTCCATCGAATGGTGGACTGCTCTGCCTGAGGCAAACATGGTTTTAATTTCTAGTTGATCTTGGCACCATATAGAGGCTTTGCTGCTCACTTGTTATTGGTTATAACGTTGGTATTGTTTAAGTCCTATCCGGGGTTAAATTAGCTGGTCATTCGAGAGTCAGTACCCATAAATGCCAGTTATATTCTGATTTCCTGTTAGAAATCGACTTTCTGACATGGTCTTTGAAATTAGTGTATGGCTTTGCGTCTACTTTAAAAATGACCGCATTTATCTGCTGTGGTGATGGATGGTATAATCGTTAGTGGACGTGCTGAATCTAAAACACATTGTTACATTAATTCTACTTTGTTTGTTGTACAACTTTTTACTTACTGTTGGCACTGATGTTCTGACATTGATTCGCTTGTTGTTTTCACGAATGTCATTGTGCAGCTTTTCTTGGTGCTGTATCCAATGAAGTTGCTGTGCATCTGATCGTGATGTACTTTTCCCTCATGTAGAGCCATTGGTCTTGTTGCTGTTACAGACGATGCACTTTTCGCGACGAAAATATTTTGACAAATTAAATTTAAATGTTCAAGTGAATCTAACGGTTTTTGTGTGTTTCTTAAATGGCTTATAAACACCGTCCACGCTGCAATTATATATATATCTGTTGTTGTTGTTGCTGTTGTTGCATTTCACACCGATGTTCATTGCATGGTACCTAGTCACTTGAAGCAAAGCACTTCAAATTAAAAGTGATGTGAATTCGGATCAACGCGATGTTGTGAACGCTGTTGCGTAGAAACATGAAACAAACCGGTGGTTAAACCACTTCTGCTATGAGCGATGTACGCAGGCCATTTAAGAAAGTAATTCTTATATATTTAATTGCACGATTTGTTACAAATTGCAACCGAATCTCTTTCAAGCATCGTTCAGCATCATCAAAATAGAGTACGCAGGATGATGTAGAAGGATGATGTACTGTTAGAGGAAGAGTAAATGGTAAGAGCTGAGCTGCATTTGATCCAACGTCTGCTCGATCAGAGATGGATTAAGTCCCAAAGAAAACAACAAAATCTAAATGAACAGAAAAATCTTTAACTAAGTACGACTACGTAATGGGTCGTTTATCTCTTATACACAGTGGTACTTCACTGAACAGTGCTTAGCTGTATCTATGCTTATTATCTATTTATAGATGAAGGGAGACAGAACAAGAGTTAAGTGGCTTAGTCATGACTACAGAGAAGTGAAAGTGACAACATAGTTGTGTCGCAACGCATCTCTTTTTATTGGATGCGATGACATGTTCAATACGTACTAGATATAAAAGGTACGTAAAATAACAATGTTGATGGTAAAGTGTGTATGTGTCTCTCTGTTTGTGTGCGTGTGTGTTTCATATAGGCAAATGCTAAATAATGCTTGGGGAAGTGGGTTATTCGATGCCAATACTTGAACTGCTACATTATTGTATCGACACTGCATCACTCTGCATATAATACAAATTAATATATCAGATTATTGACAAATACAACTCTATAAGCATATAACCACATGTGCACATAAGAAACGACTAAATTTTTTAAAACCCCACCTTATACATATTCAGGGATTGTATAACAAGATGACAAGAACATATCAACAAAGAGACAACTTCCAAAAACTAATGCCGACCACTTCTAAATAATTGTGGGAGATTATTGGAGACACCTACTAAAAACTACAGCTTCTGTCACTGCAACTTCTACTAGCCCTTACGCTAGAGTTTTTAGTCTTCCAAGGACCTACAATATTGTTTCAACAATCATGGTTTAGCTGCCATTGCATCTTTGATTGTTTGTTTGTTGAGCAAAGTGGTCTTCGTCCCATTAGTGGGAGAAGTCCGAAACGAGGTCCTTTGCTATTCGTAAGATCCGCAGAAGAGAAAGCAGGTCAACCCCCGACACCGAGGGATGGATGAATGCGCATCCAGGCTTAGCGGTTGCGTAGGAAGTCGGAGACAAGAAAAAGGAAGAAAGAATGAGAGAAAGTTGGAGTGAAAGAGTACAACAGGGGTCACCACCACGTGGAGCTTAGGTGTTTTCGCTCAATAAACACACACAACGCCCGGTCTGGGAATCGAAACCGCGATCCTCCGACTGCGAGTCCACTGCTCTAACCATTGGTCCATTGCACCTCCACTGTTGTTGCTGCTTCTATTACAAACTTCTTCGACCATTAGCGTTGCCGACCCTGCTACAATTGATAACCACTTCATAGAGACAAAAGCAACTGACGTTGCTTGAACTGCCACTACCACGGCAGCAGCAGATCTCAGAAAGAGACCATCTTCTTACATTTCGTGAATTTTCACGGAAAAACCTGAAATACTTGATATATAATGAAAGATTAATTTAATTTATTTCATGTTTTCTCTCTTCCAGCATGACAAAATTAACTTTAAAGCTATTGAAACCGGTAGTAAATATCTTTAAGTCATGCAAATATTTTCTTTCATTTGTCCATGATCATGCTCTGAATGAAATCTCTTACTTTTCCTAAAACACACGTACACACACGCTCGCACGCACACACACACACACACATACATACATGCAAACATACTGACATGCACACAGACAGACAGTGATAGATAGACAGACAGACAGACAGACAGATAGATAGATGATGGATTGATGTATGGATAGATAGATAGATAGATAGATAGATAGATAGATAGATAGATAGATAGATAGATAGATAGATAGATAGAAGATAGATAGATAGATAGATAGATAGATAGATAGATAGATAGATAGATAGATGGATGGATGGATAGCTAGATAGATAGATAGATGGATGGATGGATAGCTAGATAGATAGATAGATAGCTAGATAGATAGATAGACAGACAGACAGACAGATAGATAGATAGATAGATAGGGTAAGCGAGTGTGTGAGTGAGCGTGTGAGTGAGTGTGTGAGTGAGTGAGAGAGAATATAATACAGTATTTGATTACTTGATAGCGCACATATTCTCTCATCAATTTCTTAAACACAAGATTTCACACAATATTATTGCATTCGGTATTCATTATGTAAATATACTTTCTTCGTTCTGAACCAATTAACTGTATTGTTGTTATTCACCCGGCTAACCTCTCTCGCAATACAATACACTCTACACAAAATTACTTGTACTAAAATGAACCATTTTTGTTACCTGTATTTCTTCACTTTTTCTTTTCGTACGAGAAAATATATTTTCTGGCGTAAAACTTATTTACATTAAGATCTATTATCATCTATATTAAAACTATGATGTCTATATACAAGTCTATCGCCTTATCTTTCAGTTCGTTCTTACACAGATGTCTTCATGCATACACCGTCGTAAGTCATAAACTTATACAGTAATACGAAATTTAAGTACGGACACACAGAACACATTTTTCTCATATACGAAAAACAACGCAATATCATTTATATATTACGCAAGTATACACACACACACACACCACACAACATATAGTGTATGTGTGTATGCGCGTACATGTATACATGAATGCATATACACATATGCATGCATATACATATCTATATAAAAATGCATATATATGTGGAGGGCATAGGTGTGTATATGTGTGTATGTACGTATGTATGTATATATATTATAAAACTAAATTTGAGAGTGATATTACTATCACAATATCATTAGTACTGGCAGCGAATCCCTGCCTCACAAGGTGAAAGTACAGAGTAGCAATCAAGGAAGAGAAACATGAAGGGCCGTTGGATCAAGACGCATTGTAATGCATATTTAACAGCATCCAGACATTTTTAAAGTATAAAATTTCTGGAGAGTTAGTGCTTCGAACGAACAAACAATGACAGGGTGAACGTACAGAGTAAGCTATATAAGCAACGGGCTTCTTTCAGTTTCCGTCTACCAAATCCACTCACAAGGCTTTGGTCGGCCCGAGGCTATAGTAGAAAACACTTGCCCAAGGTGCCACTCAGTCGGAATGAAACCGGAAACCATGTGGTTGGTAAGCAAGCTACTTATCACAGTAGACGACAATGTGTATATGTATGTATGTATGTATGATTATGTATATATATATATATATATACATAATTCACACGAAAGGTAGTGTTCTTAGTTCTTCATTATCTCCATATATTGCTTCTGAGAATAAGGATAAATGCAAATTTTTGAAAAGTTGATGGAATATTAATAAAATATTAGTACACGTAGAACCACTTATTGGTGAATTTTACTCTTGCTAATTCTGATCCTAGAATTCGCAGATCAAATCTGAAAGAGTTTTAACGACTGCGCTAATTCACCACTGAATATGGAACCCGAGTATCAGAAATACGGGCAAATATTTCATGAAGTACCACATGGTCAGCGTTCATGCTCATTATAGCCGAAAGATCGACTTGGCTCTCTTTTTGTAAGACACTTTTAAAAGAAAAGGTCCTTAATTTAGCTTTTAAGCAAATGATGACGTTATCACAAAACGTTTAATCATGACAAATTTTCTGGAACATATTTTCTTCTTTTCCTTTCCAGCAACTTTCTGTGTCTCTCTTTCTCCTCTCCTTTACAAGTGAATCATTCTAATCTCTCTTTCCACTAATAGTTCGAGCGTGAGAGCTTCCGTACGATCTATCTATCTATCTATCTATCTATCTATCTATCTATCTATCTATCTATCTATCTATCTA
Organism: Octopus sinensis; assembly: GCF_006345805.1. NCBI lineage: Eukaryota > Metazoa > Mollusca > Cephalopoda > Octopoda > Octopodidae > Octopus > Octopus sinensis. Next base: position 102,277,519 of record NC_043005.1, on the reverse strand, counting down.
TCTATCTATCTATCTATCTCCCCCCCCTCTCTCTCTCTCTATATATATATATATATACACACACATAAATACGAATATACATATATATATATATATATATATATATATACAAGAGAGAGAGAGAGAGACATACATATACATGTATGCATGCCTATTCGCATATGCATACATCTCTACATGAATGTGCCTCCACGCGAATACACATACACACATATTTCAACATTTCAACTATTTCTTTTTCTTTATTTCTCCTCTATTGCTTAGTAAATTTTTGAAGCGGCTAAAGAGGTTAGAAAGGAGGAGATTGTTCGAATTAAAGAGCGAAAGGTGGTAGGTTTTGTAGAGGTGAAACGAGATAAAGACAGTAGAACGGTTATAACAGAGGTGCAACAAATGAAGATGTCGGTTATGCTGGAGTCGATCAGAAGAAGGAAATGAATGTTACGTAGAATACATAGAAAATACCCTTCCACGATGAGAAAAAAATATAAAGCCTCCTAAAACATAGAAACTTTCGCTTACACGTATATAATCATACATGCATACACAATTTACTTGCACATAAATGTATATATCCATAGATACACACGGAAAATAATAATAGGTTTATTAAGACGTCAAGTTGATTTCCTCGCGCTATTAAATCGGAATATTCATTTTTCTTCTTTTTTTGGTATTTTAAAATATATTTCTATATTTTTTTCGAATAATCTTTATGTATCAACTTTTAACATTACTACGTTCCTTAAGTGCTAATATTAGTTATAATGGATATGTCATACACTGATAATAGGTTATAGACACTTATTACTTTAAAAATGCTATGTTACGAACACACACACACACACACACACACACACATACACACACGCTCATACGCGCACATTCACAACGCACACACGTATATATACAGGTGTCTATATATGCAATATTGTATCTGTGTATGAGCATGAGTAAACATATATGTGTATTGCGTATATATGTGTATGTGTAGTGTTTGTGCATACGAATTTATGGATATATGTATATATGCTTCCATAGATACATAATGCATACATGCTTACATATATATATATATATATATATATATATATATATATTATATGCTTGTGAATGTGGTGTATCTGTGTGTGCATGTGTATGTGCAGGTTTATGCGAATATAAATGTCTGTGTTTAATCTTACTCCATTTTACTATATTTAACAACTGTATTGTTACAATAAGATGCGAATATTCAAAATCACGTAGACGTCATTCGTTCCTCCTATGCACATATAAAAATAGAATTTGTACAGGAGAAAAGAATCACATAAAACTACTGTTGTACAATGTGTTATTCCATAGTAAATACCTAGTCGACTGATGGATGGCGCTGAGTCTTATTTTCCGCAGGATTCCTGAAGCAGGAAATCTCAATCGTTAAGTTTTGCGACTCAAATATACGTCACTCGATGTAAAAAAGTATATGTTTAACTGGGTATAGGTATGCTTACATATGTGCAGTGTCACACACAAGACCGTATGAGTGTTGGGTTCATCACTTGTGCAGGAACAAGGTGACAATCGATTCATTGGAAACATTTCTCAACTGCTCCAAAGAAGGCTTAAGTCATTTCACCAGCAAGGTAGGTGATGGTCTCAGATTTTGGGGATGAAAAAATGCCTTACGCTTGTTGACTATCTTCAGCAGCATGATGTTATCGAATCTGAAATATCTTACTGGGAAGGCTGTTCTTCTGATCGTAACACCCCCTCGAATGCTTTGGTGATATGATATGTTAGCGAAATCTGGAGTTAATACAACGCGAGTTATTTATTTCACATTTTAAAAACTTGAATAATTGAATGGAAAAGAAAGCGATTAGAAATAAAATTGATTCCTCCAGAGATTAGCGGGAGAAAATAGGTATCGGGATCTTTCAGAGCACCCAACAACTCACATCATACACACATACAAAATACACACACACACAGGTACATGCGCGCGCGCACACTCATGCATATATATATTTACACAGATATACATACACACATCTACACACACACACACACACACATATATATATATACATATATATATATATATATATATATACATAGATATATATATACATATATATATATATATATATATATATATATATATATATATATATATACATAGATATGTATACACACACACATACATATATAATATATATATATAGTTAATCCAAACATGAAAACACAAGAGAAAACACAACAACACGAGGGCATGGAACAAGTATAGTGTTATTGGACGCTCAGGAAAGAAGGAAAGAAGGAGTGTTTAACGTTTCGAGCGGAACTCTTCGTCAGAAACATAGGAAAAGGTAAGATCCAAAGAAGGGAAGTCGGAGGAAAAAATCGCCAACGGTACACAGGCGGTCACATACATACTTATATTTATACATATATATATAATATATATATAATATATATATATATATATTATATATATGTATATATATATATATACATATATATATATGCCCACTTTAAATGTTATTGCGTAGCAATTGCATATCCCGACTAATTTCTGCAAACTAGTCACCCGGCAAACATTGTGAAGTAGGGTGTATTCAAAGTGTTGTTACAACAGATTTCATCACTCATGAATAAAAGAAAAGGAACAATTTTGGCAGGTCAGCTTATCAAAAGCAAAGTAATGACATGCTAACATTACAATAATCTAGGCCCGCTGTAACTGCTTCTGTTTAGAAATTCTGAAACTTCCTGTAACGTATCTCGTACAATTTCGCAAAGTAAACACGCCAAAATATACATTTCTTCTTTGTTGTTTGCTGTTAAAGATAAGCAGTGTTTTGTCCGATTATATTTTCTAGATAAAAGTAGCTTTCGTGTTTTCTTCGAATTTAGTAGTTTCATGGTCTCTATTCATGGAGTGGTGCGGGTTAGTGTTTTGGGGATCTAGGTTACATGCGGATGAAGGATATTTGAAAAGGATTACAGTATAATGGAAAACAGCCAACCTTGGTGGAATTTGAAATGATAAACTTATGTGTCGGAAGAAATCCCACAATGCATTTTTCGGGCGCTCAAACGATTCTGCCAACAGCAACAACAACGTATCTTACACTCCCTGGCTTAAATTTTATCTTCAGATTTTCCTAAATTTGTGGCTGGAATTACCTTGTTGTCAGGTCGACATTAAGCTAAATTTCATTATAATCGTTTATATATTTTACTCAACATTCTCATACACTTAGACACTTTTGTGTATGGTAGGCATTGTTAGGCACGTTTTGCTCTAATTTATTCTCGTTAAGTTATTGCAAATTGTACAAATATTTTGTCTTTTCCTATTATACATACATACAACATACATACATACATACATACATACATACATATATATGTGTCTGTGTTTATGTGTATGTAATATCTCATTTCCCGTGTTTCTTATCTTAGACTGAGATGATTGTAGTAATATAGTTTTTCGTTTTGGATAGATCCTGGTAATAACATTTTGCCAGAGTTTTACGAAGCCTATCTATATACAACTATTTCAACACGTGTGCACATTCTCACCATTCTGCTTCTGTATGTCAAGCTCATAGTTTGTAAATATCAAACTCATATATGCATATTAATATTTAACTATAGATGTGTACATATAAATGTGTATTCGTGTATATGTCATGTTCGTTACAAATACATATTATATATATATATAAACTATTTTCTGAAAAGTTCATATTATACTCAGGAAAATGGTAGTAGTCTTATATAACTAGTAAATATATATTATTACACTGGCTTCTTAAGGTTTCACTCTTACCTAAGTAATGTATATTATGAGTTAGTAGGTCTTTCGTAGTATATTTTGATTAAATTTCATTGTGTTTCACTTAGTATTTCACTTCAGTATTTTTAGACCTGTTTTATGACCAGGGACATTTTAGTGTTATTGACACGAACAGTTTTGTCTTAGAAAAGTTATAATAGTTTTCATTTGAAGGAATTGTATCTCAAACTTTCGCTATGATACATACTCAGAGTGAACATGCACACTCGTTAGCAAGACAGATCACTAACCGCCGTGAATGATAGACCTATATTGCTTGTCAAACAGAGGTTCCAACTGGTTTACATCACCGAAGAGAAACACGGTTGTTTGAAATATAACGTAGATGTTATATGACGTATTAGATGTAACTGAGTTTCCAAATGGAACCGAAGAGACACAGTTGTTTCAAATATAACATAGATATTGTATGACATATGCGACGTAAGGAAAATTCCAACTGGTTTACATCAACGAAGAGAGATATAGTTATTTGAAATATAACGTAGATATTTTATGGCGTATTAGATGTAATCAGAGCGGCGAACTGGCAGAATCGTTACCACACCGAGGAAATGCTTAACAGCATTTCGTCTTAGCGTTCTGAGTTCAAATCCGCCGCGGTCGACTTCGCTTTTCATCCTTTCGGGATCGTTAAAATAAATACGAGTTGAACACTGGGGTCAATCTAACCGACTTACCCTCACCCCAAAATTGCTGGCATTGTGCCAAAACTCGAAATCAATATTAGATGTATTTGCTTCATGTTGTGTATTACTATTAATAGCGATGCATATATATTTTATTCAAAATTCATAAAGGAATAATTAGGAGCATATTAGCGAAATTACATACATTAACACCTCTACAGCCAACTGTGCTCATTTACTTACATAAGAATTTAAGCTTTTCGTCTATTATTTTACTGTATATAATAAATTATATCGAAGCAAAAAATAATAATTCACAAATTATATCACAAACTTCAAACAGTTTTAAGAGTAACAATTATTAAGACTAAATATGTAATACATTGTGAGGTGATGTGTCCTTTTCCTGTACATCATGCGCACGTTTGCGGTTGTTCTTATATATATGAATACACACACACACACATACACACACACACACACACACACACACAACACACACACACACACACACACACACACACACACACACACACACACACACACACACACACACACACACACACATATATATATATATATATATATAAAGAGAAGGAGGAGAAATGTCGGGTAATATGGTATGTGTTGGATAACTTTTCATCGCATTAGTTAACACATTATGAGAAGAAAAATGAGACCCTAGTGTAAAGTGAAGGTGGTAGAAAGCAAGTAAAATATAGGAGAGGGATCGCATCTCCTGTTTGTACTTTAAAAAAGTTTACAATTCTTCAAGTGGTCGTCTAGCAACTGATGGCCGATTTAAACGATGCACAAGAAGACAACGAGAAATATAAAGGATACGGTACATGCGCTTTGAGAAGACTAAATCTTCAAGAGGACATGGGATGCTTCTCTCTGAATTTAACGCATGACTTTCTCCATTAAATGCATTCAGGTCTGAGTATATGGAGCATACGCTTCTTGAGTAGTACATGAGTAGGGTTTTATCATGTTACTCATCTTTGTTTTATTTTACATATATGTGTTGTTGTTTTTTTTATATTTCTAACTTTGTATCTATCTGTGCGTCTAACGTCTTTTACAAATTGAAAAAAAAACTTACAATATTAACAATATATCGTATGATATTCTAGCCGAACGCCTCTTTTTATATAAGTATGTATATACAGACACACTCGCACGCGCGCACACACACACACACACACACACACATAAGCACACGCACATAAACACACACACACAGTCACACATATATATATACATACCTAGAATTTTGTTTCTCATTTCCTCACAATTCCTTAAATGTATGCAAGGGTTCCCATAGCAAAACAATACAAAGGACGATTATTATTATTATCATCATCATCATCATCATTATTATCATGATTATTATTATTATTATTATCATGATTATTATTATTATTATTATTATCATGATTATTATTATTATTATTATTATTATTATTATTATATTATTTTCGTTGTTTGCTGCTTTCAGTAGTGTTGCATCCACTAAGAGTTGTTCTTGTATTGTTGTTGCTATCCTTCTAACATCATCAACATTATCATCGTCATGTTACTTAATTTGATTCTCTTCAAAGTGATTCGATAATTTTATTAACCACTAACAAATATTCATAGATACATTTAAGCACTGTTAGATATATATATATATATATGCAAACGTACGTGCATATATAATACATATATCTATATATGCTTATGTAAATATATATAGATATATATGTATGCCTATATACAGATGTAAAGGGATATATATATATATATAGACCTATATATGTGTACACACAAACACACTCACATATATATGTGTGTATATATATGTATGTATGTATGTATTTTTATGTATGTATCCATGCATACATACATATATATATGTACATACGTACATGTATATATATATATATATATGTACTATTGATAGAAGTAAAATAGTTTCCATAAAATGAAGCCAAAATGGCGACGTCTATTCTCTTTGAAGTGTCCATCTATCCAAACAATCAGTAATTAATGTTTCCTGACCAAAGCAAATGTAATTATTGTTGAATAACACGTGTTGAACGTCAATCTTTGTCCATCTGTAAGCTTTCATTTTCGCATTGCAAGTATATGGTGTATTTACCAATGGAGAATAAATTGCGCTTTATTGACACAAATCTTCGCATGGTACAAGGGAAAACAAGGGAAAGGAAGCAAGCAAGAGGGAAAAGAGATAAGGAGACAAAAAAAGAAAGAAAAGAGAACGATAGAATTTATCATATGTTTATGCTCCATTATTAAACATTCAGGGAGAGGACACTCGTACAAGTAGTAATTTTTTAAGTGCGCAATGGATGGATTGCTTTAGTCTCAAAAGCTTTATATCACGTTGTTTCCTTCCTTATTCTATCTCCCTGTCTACTTCCTATATCTACTCTCTCTCTCTCTCTCTCTCTCTCTCTCTCTCTCTCTCTCTCTCTCTCTCTCTTTATCTATCACTCATTGCTCCTATTTCTCTGTGCCTGTGTCTCATTCTTTCACTATTTCACTATTATTTTTCTCTCATCGACCATGTATTTATTATCATCGGTGCTGATCTCTTATCAAATGTTGGCTTAGTTTCAGATTCCGAATTTCAGATTCTCTTTTGTTTGAATGCTAAACATAAAACTAAATTCCATTCTCTAACTACTCATATACACTCTGTAAATATTAGAAAAAGATACGTGAAATTGTGCTTTCAAATCTTTCTGTATAAATTCCACTTGAACTAGATTTTAACCGTAGGATGAATTCACTATTTTCCCCACATTTTCTTTTTGCTTTTCATGTGTATGCGCGTTGTGTGTGTGTGGGAGTGTTCGCGTGTGTGTGCGTGTGTGTGTGCTAAATTTGATGTTCTTCAGAACTGCATATATCGTAACCATACGATTTGCTTAGTGTGACGGTCTGTTAAGTCCATAGTTTGGCGAATCAACTCAGTATTTTGTTTTTGATCGAAATGTCAGTAGATCGAATGAAGATAAAGTAAGTACTTCGTATTAATTAGCTACAAGCTGATGAATTGTTAGTCCCTGTCTGTATTTTATGTTGGGTGGTGACTATGAATGAGGCTTTAATAAAACGCACCTACCGTATTCATTCCGTCAATATGGCTGCTCCATGTGCGAAAGATTGGTTCCAAATCTTGTCCATCAAATTTATACATTTAAGCTCGATTGGGCGGTCAAAACTGGGAAGAATAAAAATATGTACTTACATATACATCCATGTGTATGAGCGTGTACCTGTGAGTATAGACACACGTACACATACACACATGCACGCACTCATCCACACACACACACACATACATGCAAGTGATGTATTGAGATAATAGACAAGACTTTACCGAGGCGTTCTGAATGTTTGAGTATACTATGATCTTAAAAGAATATTATTACACTTCACCGGCGACATTTTTCATTCAATGGAAACCTAGTTTCTCAGAATCTACTTCATTGAATACTTGCACTTTCATTCTTTTGATTTTGTATTGAGCCCCCTGTTGCCTATTGGTGTGTGTCTGTGTGCCTGTGTGTCTGTGTGTTTGTGTGGATATACATACACATAATTGTATGCATATAAATAAATCAGCATTCGGTTATGATGTTCCTCAGTTGGTAAGCAAGCTGCTGTGTGGTAAGTAGCTTGCTTACCAACCACATGGTTACGGGTTCAGTCCCACTGCGTGGCACCTAGGGCAAGTGTTTTGTACTATAGCCTCATGCCTACCAAAGCCTTATGAGTGGATTTGGTAGACGGACACTAAAAAAGGCCCGTCGTATATATGTATGTATATATATATATATATATATATATATATATATATGTTTGTCTATATGTGTGTGTGTCTGTGTTTGTGCCCCCAACATCACTTGACAACCGATGCTGGTGTGTTTACGTCCCCGTAACTTAGCGGCTCGGCAAAAGAGACCGATATAATAAGTATTAGGCTTACAAAGAATTTGTCCTGGGGTCGATTTGCTCGACTAAAGGTGGTGCCCCAGCATGGCCACAGTCAAATGACTGAAACAAGTAAAGCAGTAAAACAGTAAAAGAGTAAAAGAGTAAATGAGTATTCTATTCCGAACTTACAATGGAAATAAAAGAAAAATTTGTCAAGTGCAAATTTAAGAGGATCAAGGATCTTGGAAGAAAAGTGCTTGTGTAATTGTGAGAAGGGACGTTGCAGTGGTGAACCTAATACAAGTGAAGAGATGTGGAGACATATGTTAGTCGAATGAACCTAGATGAACTAGCTTATCACTAACAACGTTGCTAGAACAGATGCCTGGATATATGCCAAATAATCAGAGAGAAAGAGAGAGAGAGAGAGAGAGTAGTCAGTCTGTGGATCGAAAGAGAGAAAGACTATAACAATCGGTTAAATGGCTTTACCTTGATTGCAATGCATGGTCCTGGGGCCGTAGCAGCAGCATCTACCATATGTGAGAGCAAAATCCCATTAGGGAACTTACCTGAGCATTGTAAATTATTAGTCATTGATGGAGGAATTGAGTATTTTCACTTACTAGATATAAAGACCAGTAATGGTGAAGTATTAGTTATTCTTAGAATGGTCATTCTTGAGGAGGAATGTTCGAGAATGCTGAGACACTGTAGCATTCTGTCTGTATTTGAAAGAAAAGAGTAGATACATTTTTAAGACCGGAATAATATGGAAAGTGACTGAATTATTTTTGTTATTGAAGATAATATTGGTCGGAATCTCTCTTCTTGGAAATATCTCAGAGCTTCTTAGGGTGCATGGAGATGATGTTTTGGGAGTGAAAATTTAAAGTAATTAATGACAGTACCATTAGTGTAGAACTGTACGTTACTGGACGTGACGAGTGGGAGGTTTTTGATGTAAAGAAGAAAGAGTGCAGAATCAAAAACGAACATTGAAGCACGCCGGAATTGTATGAATACAGGTGATAGAGTGTGAGAAAGTGAAAGAGAGAGAGAGAGAGAGAGAGAGAGAGAAAGGAGCGAAACAGGGGAAAAAGCGAACAGGAGGCAGGAGGAGTGAGAGAGAATAAGTGAGAGAGAGAGAGACAGAGAAAGAGAGAGAACATCGTCTGTACATGACACAATGGTGCGATTTTATAGTAAAAAGATAAAATCACACACACGCTCTTTATTATCAAACTTTACCAACAGAAGCTGGGAAGGCGTCGTTGCACGTTCAGCCAATCTGTTCGAGATAGGTTAAACAAACTCCATCGACTTATTTCCTAACTTCTCAAAAATTGAAACCACATATTCGCTATATATTAATCCAGTATTCGCCAAGGGTTAAACTATAATAACATTAAGCATATACTTGTCCGCTGTAAACACTGTCGTATCTAAAGAGACAAAATCTGTAAACAGGCAGTTTTGCCAGTATATGAAAGCGACAGAGAGCGTTGAAAGCTTTGACGATGTCGAAAGAGAAGATCATAGTTAAAGAGCAATGAAAGAGTGGATATGCACCTCGCACGATGCGGTTTATCACCACTGAATGGTTCAGAATAGTTAATTCAGTTTGTAGTGTTGAGGCGAGGAAAAACGTTTCCGTCACGATTAGATTTGTTTTACAAAAGTACAAACAGAGTGTCAGATGAATCAATCTTTCCAGTACAGAGAGTGTTTTGACAAATTACGAGTGCTCTCCCTTCTCTCAAGATTAAGTCATACAAACAGAAATACGATATATTAACAGGAAATTAAAAGAAAATACTGGCGCATATTTAGTATAGAGCGAGACAGAACAAATATATATATATATATATATATATATATATATATATATATATATATGTGTATATATATATACATATATATATATATATATATATAATATATATATATATATGTGTGTGTGTGTGTGTATGTATACATATATATATATATATATATATATATTATATATATATATATAGAACGGATGAGCGAGAAAGTGAAGAGGGAGGAAGTATTTGTAGAACGTCCCTGTATACGAGTTTCTCAGATTGGTTCCATCTAAATATCCAGATATGCTGTAATCAGAATACAATCTTCTTGCCATTTTACTGAACTCTATGTTATCGTCTGTCACTACCACTGAAATAAATACAAATATTATTTTAGAGTAACTAGATTCAGATATACAAAATAAAAGTAAAAAGAAATAAAATTCTGCTGAGCAAAACAAAAGCAGCATTTTGTATGGAGTCAATGATATGAAACAATACAATATTTATTTTCAGATAGCATAGGTATTTCCTTTATATTTTTTCTACCTGTATTGTTTTCCTTGTCAGTCAACTCATGTTACACATTTTTTGCAGCTCTAAATTTATTCACAAATGTTCCTATCTTAGAAGTGATTTTACAAAGGCGATCAATATGGAAAACTCCTATATCTCACGGAGATTTTTTAATGTTTTTTTTTTTTCTGTTGGTGTAACCTTTTCACAACATAAAGGAAATCGTAATATTTACATTATGCCATCTGAATGTGCGGCTGGCATAAAGAAGAAACTAAGAGGCTGAGCGTTCATATCCTCTAAATCTCTAAGACTCTCTGTTTTTTTTTTTTTTTTTTTTTGAGAACATGATTCTTCAAATTATAAACGGTCGTATTCACCTTAGTGAACGTAGTTACTTTATGTTTGGTAAAAAAAAAGTAATCAGGAGCAGTGCCTTTAAATAGAGGAGAATTTCGGTGTATAGAATTTCTTTGAGATTCAAATACAATTTAGATAAAAGTTAAATGGCGAAAGAATTTATTTCCTGCAGACATACACTCGTAATCACACATTCATTTATCCATGCACGCGCGCAACGCACACCTACCCACACTCACACTCGCTCACACTCAGATGAAAGAGAGAGAGAAAGAGAAAAGGTTAGACAGACACATACATACGATGTGGAAGCACTCCATCGGTTACGACGACGAGGGTTCCGTCGCGAAATTAACGTGTAAGTGGCTGAGCACTCCACAGACACGTGTACCCTTAACGTATTTCTCGGGGATATTCAGCGTGACACAGAGAGTGACAAGGCCGGCCCTTTGAAATACAGGTACAACAGAAACAGGAAGTAAGAGTGAGAGAAGGTTGTGGTGAAAGAGTACAGCAGGGATCACCACCATCCCTGTCAGAGCCTCGTGGAGCTTTAGGTGTTTTCGCTCAATAAACACTCACAACGCCCGGTCTGGGAATCGAAACCGCGATCCTACGACCGCGAGGTCGCTGCCCTAACCACTGGGCCATTGCGCCTCCACCATACATACAATACATACTCATAAATATGCAAGATATACCTAAATCACATCCGAACCCAGATAGCCACACACACGCTCTTGGTTATCAAACTTTACCAACAGAAGTAGGGAAGGTGGCGCTGCACGTTCAGCCAATCTTTTCGAGATAGGTTAATCAAACTCCATCGAGTTATTTCCTAACTTCTTAAAAATTAAAACCACATATTCGCTATATATTAATCCAGTGTTCTCCAAGGGTTAAACTATAATAACATTAAGCATATACTTGTCCGCTGTAAATACTGTCGTGTTTGCAATTTGAACAGTTGAAACGGACTTGTGCAATTCTTTATCTAAACCTCTTGCAGATCATTTCCGCTGTGTTTACCACCAGAAGGTACATAGAGAATAAAACCGTGGAAATTTCCACATTTGTCCCAATAAGATAAAGGCATGCATTTTAGAAATTGCACAACACACTTCAAACAACCAGTGATACAGTGTGTACTGATAACTATTTCTATGCCACAGAGTACCATCAAGGAAAACCAGTGTGTCATAGGAATACTCGATAATGTCTGGTTAGGAGTTGCACGTTATCTAATTCACAACGAAAACCATTTAACTATTCCAATGCTCGCTCTCGCTATTAAAGTGTGTTAGCAAAATATCTAACACGAATTTAAGTAGCATTTGATGAGCTTGTTATAGACGCGTACGAAGAAGCAATGGATCTATTAGCCAATAAATTGTCACAAACATTCTACTGAAATATATAGGTAATATGTGTGTGTTCATGTATGACTGTAGTAGCTCTATAAATCTACCAATTGACAACAATAGAGACGGTGTATGATTAACAGTGGAATAGCAGATCTCCTTCTTTTACAGTTCATTTTCCGTTATAGATAAGAAACAATGAACCACAGCATTTGCAGCTTTGTTTAAGTAATTCCGAGAAATGTAAAAACTATTGATTTGATCGCTTGGCAATATCATAAGGGGATTGGACGAATTGCTTTCTTTTTTATTCTGAATGTTAGTCCTTAATTCAAATGCAACTGATATTAACTTTATCTTTCATACACCTGGACTATGAAATTAAGTTTTAAGTACTGATGTGATTCTCTCTTAGTATCGCCTGTTTATAGCCATTCAAGTGATAAAGCCAATTGTTAAGAAGCCTAGCTAATAGAAGATGGTTGAGACACTCAATATTAACTTTATCTTTTACATATATATAATAATAATCCAATTTATAACAGCAGCAATCCAAAGAAACCGAGTGAAAAAATACTTCGCAAAACAGAGGCAGATTGATTGGTCGTCGAAGGATCGACGTGCAACGTATCACGACGTATCACCTAAGATCTAAGGACTAACAGCTCTTGTCTTATGTTAGACAACTCTAATTTCATTCAACATATGGTGCTGTATTTGTATACGGACTATATATGAGTGTGAACTGGTTGATTTGGTGTGTGTCACAGTATGGGTAATTACGTGCAGAATACCAAGGTAATGGACATTGTTAGAAAGCTTTAATGATAAGTCATGTTGATAATTTGTGGCTTATTACAAGAACAACATAAATAACAATATGACACACTGATCCTTTATCCCTTCGGCCTAATGTAATTTCGTAAATCTTCATAACTAAAAAATTATATTTCCACCTTTGCCAAAGTTAAATGTGTCATCAGCTAATTACCTAAATTAGAACAAATCAACTAAAGAATACTTACGTGGTTGATCCACCTGCTTAAGATAGCAGCTATATTTTCCTCATATAACATCGGACTGTGTTATAAAATGAAAGAAGACACTAGATAATGGTCATCCAGCATGTCCCTAAAATATAGAATGGCGGCTGATCTGCGTTAATGAAAATAAAGTCCTTAGTAGAAATGGCAATTGGCTTTGAGATTAGACTCACTAAGTTTAACGAAAGAAAATCGCTCTAAAATTTAAGACAATGGAAATGGGAGATATCGATCAGTTTCTAGAATGAAGTAACAATATAAATGAAGAAAACCGCTTCAGCCTGTAAACGTTCAAATCCATGTTAAGTTGAAGTACAATAGTTTGCTATCTAAGGACATTGCAGATCATTTCGCTCGAAGGAGTTCGTGACAAATTTTCAGTAATATTAACAAGTATTCTCTAATTAAAACTTAAAAACTTTGGATTAAAGGAGGTTTGAATAAGTTAATTTCGAGCGTCGATTCTAATTAAATAGCAGCAATTAATTTACCATGAATTTCCTTTGTTATATCCCTGTGTGAGAAGGAGCGCAGCTGTATTGTGCACATTTTATAATTTAATCAATAAACTTCACTTATACGTAGGCCCAATACCGCGACTTCCAAAAAGAACTTTTGAAAACTTGTACTAATTCCTTTAGTAGGTTCTTCCTGCTGATACATGGTTCTCTGATCGAATCCCACCTTTACCTTTGGCATATATCTGTTGGAAAAACCATCGCGATAATACCAGGCTGAGAAAGATTTGTATGGTGGAACAAGTGTAATGACATACAATACCAATAAGGTGGCGAGCTGGCTGTAACGTTAGCACGCCGTGCGAAATGCTTAGCGGTATTTTGTCTGCCGTTACGTTCTGAGTTCAAATTCCGCCGATGTCGACTTTGCCTTTCACCCTTTCGGGGTCGATTAAATAAGTACCAGTTACGCACTGGGGTCAATATTATCGACTTAATCCGTTTGTCTGTCCTTGTTTGTCCTCTCTGTGTTTAGCCCCTTGTGGGTAGTAAAGAAATAGATATTTCGTCTGTCTTTACGTTCCGAGTTCAAATTGCGCCGAGGTCGACTTTGCCTTTCATCCTTTCGGGGTCGATACATTCAGTACCAATTACCTTCTGGGGCCGATCTAATCGACTGGTCCCCTCCCCCAAAATTTTGGGCATTGTGCCTAGAGTAGAAAGGATTATATAATACCAATCGTTATTTAACTAAGCCTAATAACTTGTTCTTATTTCAAATTCCACCGACGTCTGTTCTCACTTGAATCTGTACAGGCCTGATAGAATATTCCTCAGTCAGCTGATGGGGCGATTCAGACACTGATGTTCTCTTCCTCATTGTGCCCTTATTTCTAAAACAGAGACCAGTAATGCAGTGGAGTTGATAGTCATATATACTCAATACTTCATGTTCATAAGAGAAATCCTGATTTCTTCGTATCATGTGAGGCAGCGGAGACAGAAAAGCATTGTACTGACTCTTATATCTATAAGAGAAACCAATATTTCTAAATATCAGTGAAGTTGCAAACGTGATAGAGTGCTGTAATCAATGCTGTGTGGTATCTATTTGCGCCAATATACTTTCTCAGTTCAAATCCCACTGAGATTGCTTTTTGACTTTCATCATTTTTATGGTCGATAAAATTAATGCGTGTTAAGAATCAGGGTCGTTTCTATCAACTCTAGCCTTTGTACTAACCTTGTGATCATGTGCCAAATAGCCTCTCTAATTCTGTTTCTCTGTCTGTCGTTCTTTTTCTCATTCCATCTCTCACTCCATCTGTCTCTCTCTCTCTCTTATTCTCTCTCTCTCTCTCTCTCTCTCTCTCTCTCGCATTCAGTATTCCGTCTCACATTATCTATTTCTCATTCTCTACGACGTGTTTGCTTTTTGTCTGTTTTTCACTATATGTCTTCATCCATATCTAACAAGCCCACTCATAAACCCTCACGCTCTCTACCTCCAATTTCCGCTCTCGTCCTCTATTTGTCTATACTTTTCTGTCTGAATTTACCTTTCTAATTCTGCTATTCATTCTGCTTTCCGCTATCATCGACCATATTACTCGCCTTTCGTTGCTATATCTATGTAAACAGATCAATCCTACTCTGTCACCATTAACCACTCGTCCTGCCACTCTCAACAAACCTTACATACAAAGTCTTTCTAGTCGAGATCAAAGGGATTTGAAGTCTCAATGGACGCTGGCCATCTTCCATTGATCTGAACATTAAAGAACGATATATATTTTAATGGAAACACAAGTTTTATGGTGCCGTAATATAGCTGGCTAAATCAATATATTGGTATATTAGTGATTAAATTTGTGATACTACAGCCGTAGTACATAATGTTTTTGTACGCAAATTCACGAAGTACACCCCGGGAAGATTTGAGCCCGAAACACAGACGTAAATAGCTAAGCTATCCGCCAATGTTATTCGTGATGAAAATGTGCACAATTGGTTTGTTCAAGCAGTGTGTATTGCATTTTACACTCTTTGATGCTATAACTGTGATATCAGTCAACGTTTCTGTGTCTCAATTTCTAAAAACGCTGCAATGTAATTTCTTGGAGATGACGTTTGGCTGCTATGGCTAACTGAGTGTCCACACTATAGAGACTCCGTTAGCAATCTCCTGTTATAATTATTTGTTTTCCGTAGAGACTCTATTCTAAATGCTCTTTGAGATGTATAATCGATAAAATAGAGAAATGTAATTCTGATAGTTATGAGGGATATAACTAAGACGTTAAAAATGCACTAAATATTACTTCTCGTTATTCCACAGCCCTAATGACAATTAATATCCTGCAGGTAAAGGAACATTACTCCCTAATATTTCATGTTTGTAATTTAGTGGAAATATAGCAAGGCAATGTGAACTTCGATAAATTCATGCAAAAGAGAATACGATTCAACGCCGCAGCCAATTCAAACATGTTTCAATCTATCGATAAATACTGTTTGATAATAAAGAAAATCCTATCATTTAGATGCTGTCAAATTTGAGGGAGAATGTGCGATAGAAAATTGTTGTTAGATACAAGCAAAATCTTATATAATGTCATACATACATACATACATACATACATACATGCATACATACATACATACATACATACATACATACATACTACATACATACATACATACATACATACATACATACATACATACATACATACATACATACATACATACATACATACATACACACACACAGAGACAGACAGAAGAACATTTACGAAAGCAGTATCATTGCTCTTTGAAACAGCTGAGACTTCGTACATATCGGGTACTGAATTTTCTGGCTACATTTTTCAACAATAAAAATGCTTTTGAAAATGCATAAAAAAATAGCTCAATTTAGTCTCCCTGATTTAAGATACATGCCTCTATCTTAAATGCATCTGCTTGCTAATTCTAGTAGGCGCAGTAACTACCAAAAGCTCCCATCGCAGTTTCTGAAAATGCAAGAGATTTGGGAGTTGGAAAGAAGCCAGAGACAACAAAGCACAGCATAGTCGCGTATCCTAGAGTTCTGAAAGAAATACAATTTGATAGAGAGATAGACAATAATGCCTAGCGGGTTGTTTAGGAACTGGCATTCCTAAATTGATACATTACGGTAAGCACAAATAGAAATGAGGGTTATTCCTGGAAGTCCTTTGAAAATGAGGAAGAAAAATAAATAAGATGAGAAAAAAGAAACAAAATTGTCCATAACTATGAATATCATCTATAAACACTCACATGAACACACACTTATACATGTGTACATTTCTGTGGGGACATACGCGTGGGTATATGCGAATATAAACGTAGATATTTATTAGGTGTGTGTATAGGAAAGAGTGTTTATGTTGGGAAGTGTCAGTGTACAGAGAATATGTGTTCCTATATGTGTGTACGATGTACGTGTGTGTGTATAACACTACATGCATAATCAAATACACGTGAGTAGATAAAGTCTTTCATTGAAACGAGTGCAGATTGATTTAAGTAAGTGAAAATAAAGATATTAGAGTGGAAAATTAGCGAAGTCTCCTCCAAAGCCACACTTACAGAGAAATTCTAAAAATATTTCGATTTCCCAGACTAAATGACAGATACTACAGAAGAAATTAATTGAATCAATAGAGCTAATCAATAAAATCGATAAATGAACGAGACAGGCATAATCAGATCTTCAAAATTATAAAATCATTTGCTTAAACATCTTGTTGAAAACGAATACGGATGAATTTAATGGAGATAACCAGATCTGGTTAGAAGCTTGTAAAAGTAGCCGAGAGGTCTACAGCTTTGGTTTTAGGCACCTGCCTCTGCAGATTTTGTAGGTTTAAACACATCATTGTCAGCGAGTGAATATTTATTAGCAGAGACTTTTCAGAATAATTAGTGCATTGGACAAAATACATTACGGTATTTATTCTTAGTAGTCGGTGAGTTGGCAGAAGCGTTAGCACGCCGGGCGAAATGCGTAGCCGTATTTCGCTTGCCATTACGTTCTGAGTTCAAATTCCGCCGAGGTTCACTTTACCTTTTATTCTTTCCGGGTCGATAAATTAAGTACCAGTTACGCACTGGGGTCGATATAATCGACTTAATCCGTTTGTCTGTCCTTGTTTGTCCTCTCTGTGTTTAGCCCCTTATGGGTAGTAAAGAAATAGAAATAGATATTCCGTCTGCCTTTACGTCCTGGGTTCAAATTCTGCCGAGGTCGACTTTGCCTTTCATCCTTTCGGAGTCGATAAATTTATTACCAGTTACGCACTGGGGTCGATGTAATTGACTTAATCCGTTTGTCTGTCCTTGTTTGTCCTCTCTGTGTTTAGCCCCTTGTGGGTAGTAAAGAAATAGGTATTTATTCTTCGTTTTTACGTTCTGTGTTCAAGTGATAATGGGATAAACTTTGTGTTTTTTGTTGATAAAATAAGATAACTGTACCAACACGCATCTGATTTATGTGACACAATAGAAGTAAATTAACGCCAAACTGTGGGAATCCAACGAAGATTGGAGCGGTCCATCAGCTGTAATAAATACCCTGCTATGACATCATCATTGTATAGTTATTTCACTCTATATTATAGACAACTCTCTTCCGCACATGACTCCAATAGCAAGAATAATGCAAATAGAAATGACGAATTCGAAACAGAATATTTTGGTTAATAGATGTAGATGATCTCACGTGCTGCTTTAAATCAGTTTTAATGAACATGTATCATACCTTTATTATTTAGCACACGTACTGAAATGAAAAAAATGCAGTTGATTTCTTGACGTAATCCTTAACGGATGTTCGAGCCTATGCAGTCCTATTGCTTTTGAAAAATACAGTAGATTATATGGACTTTGATTAGATTTTATTTTAAGGACCTCGAAGGTCGAAAAATTAATTCGGTTTCCGCATGGTTTGAACAAGAATCTTAAAGTGCCGGAAATCCCCATGTCTGATACTTTACTGAGTTTACCACCTGAAGTAAGATCAACAAATATTTCAATCCTACTTAAGTGGTGAATCTGTCAAGATAATTGCCTTTGTTTTTTTTCCGTAGGCATGTCAACTGACTCGTCATTCATCAACCTTAAACATGTAGTGTGTGGTTAAGTAGAGCTTATTGCATTGAATGTTAAATGCTGCTTTCATATTAGCTATAGACAAAAACCACGACTGTAGGTACGGCATCAATGGAACAGAGTTAAAGAGGAGTTTTCTATGCCAAGTGTTCTTTCTTTGCATATCTCAAAGGATCCTCCCAGATGTAGAGCAACTATTTCATTATGAGGCTCACCTGAGGTTTGTAGAAGGTTAGAATTCGTTTGGGAATGTATCAGTCTGTGGCTCCGAGACTGTTTTCCAGCGTTTGCTCAGTCGAGGATGTGAATTCGAGCTGAAAAGATGCCTCGTTATGGTGTAACACAGTATTTTGTAGCAACCGCGATGATTGAATAGGTAGGATATGGTATTGCTTCCTTGATATCTAGTTACTGAGTATTTGTGCAAGAGACGATATTCTCACGACCCCACCACAGAGTGATTTTGAGGTGTCAGTTTATGAAATCAGCGGAGGTTTAATGTGAAATATATCGATTTAATATTGATCACTCTTAGATAGTGAAGGTCAGAGGGGTCATCGGCTATGGTGTGGGAGAACGTGAAAGTAACGAGAATGAGGGGGAAGAATGCATGAGAGAAAACCGAATTTTTCGTCATATCAATGTTCACAGAATATTTCTCAAACACGTGACAATGATGAGTTAGGAAGGAAAGGCTATACTGAGAGATTAATGAGCCAGAAACGACCGAATGCTTTGTTAATAGAACGAACTAGTATGAACCTGGTTGATTCGATGTGATTGATTAAAATATTGATTCTACGATGGAC
This sequence comes from Octopus sinensis, assembly GCF_006345805.1. Taxonomy (NCBI): domain Eukaryota; kingdom Metazoa; phylum Mollusca; class Cephalopoda; order Octopoda; family Octopodidae; genus Octopus; species Octopus sinensis. The sequence goes on along the minus strand of NC_043005.1, from coordinate 102,257,598 downwards.
AGCAAGGGCACATATGAGAGGATAGAATGGTAGTTGTTTATAACACCACCGTGTCTCATTGATAGTTATGTTGCTGACTGTACGAATATGAAAGCAAACTTGATACCACCTTAACTACAATATTACTATTAATGGTTTATTTTATTTTGGCCATCTTCTTAAGTTCAAAAAGGTAATCCTCGGTTATGGACTGAAAGTAGTTTGTTCTCTCTAAAACTCTACCTTAGTTTGCATGCATGTATTTTGAATAAACACACACACACACACACACACACACACACACACATACACATATATATATATACATACATAAATGTCTGTGGCTGTGTCTGTGTGCGTGTGTGTAGTATTTATGATATATAAATGTAGGTATATATATATATATGTTTATATATGTACATATAAATATGTGAACACATACACAAATATATATATATATATATATATATATATATATATATATATATATAATATATATATATATACTTTTAGATATGCAGAGTGTATATGTGCATACGTATGTATAAATGTCAGATTTTGAATAAGTAGTTACGAAGTTAACTTTTCAATGATGAGGTTCCTAGTTTGGTCATACAACGTCGTACATTGGACAAGATATTTTTTATAACAATCATTAGTGAGCAGGCCTTATTACTCATCCCTCTCTACCTTCAGTGAAACTGTGTTCAAATTTGTTGGCTGGGTGTACTTACAAGTCAGAAAAGCCAGCCCTGGCGCACGCTGTGCTACACAAATTTTTGTGGAGAATTACTCTAATGTTACAATGATTGGGTGAAACGCTAAGCCACATATAATAAACATCCTCTATTTATAGTTTATTATGCAAAACTGGTGGAATATTCATCTTCGAAAGCGGTTGAGAAATATTCTATGTGCGTGTGTATGAGTAAAATTGCTCAAATAAATAACTATATATATATATCGTTAATCCAAACATGAAAGCACAAAGAGAAAATACAACAACTAATATATATATACATATATATATATATATCAGTCGGTCTGTCTGTGCGCCGGTCTCTCTCTCTCTCTCTCTCTCTCTAACTATCTATCCCAATCCCCATCTCTCCAATCAGCTAGCTATCTGTCTGCCTATCTATTAATCTCTCTATGTATATATATATATATATAATATATATATATATATGTGTGTGTGTGTGTGGTGTGTGTGTGTGTGTGGTGTGTGTGTGTGTGTGAGCGTGTGTGTGTGTCTGTTTATGTCTATATATATGTATATATGTATGTATATGTATATATATATATATATATATTATATATATATATATATTATGTGAAATAGAAAGATGAATAATCTTGTAGTAGATTAATCAAAAGTTTAACCGATACCTTAGTAGCAAAAATCACAGCAGTAAACAGCACGGTTGGAGGTACAACCATCTGGCGTTGCAACCGTGCGTTGGTGCGGATAATTGAAATTAAAACATTATTGGTGAATTGAAGAAATGGAGCTGAACGCAGATTGAACAGAAATCGTTTGTCTTACAGGAGTAATTCCCCTTGCAGTGGTTAATCGTAGGTAATCGTTAATTACTTGCAGTAATCGTTAATTACTCCTGTAAGACAAACGGGGCTTGGTTTTTTCACAGCGGGGGGTTTCCTTGACAAGGCAGGCTTAGATGAACACACACAAACATAAAACATAATATATATATATTTTTTTCTTTCAGCCACCCAACGGTTATCACGTCAGTAGCCACTGACAGCCGAACGATCAAACGCACACACGTACACAAAAAATGTTTTCTACCCCTACGCCAACACACACATATATAGAACAGTATACACACACACACGTCTCTAAGTAGATTTTTTCTCGCCCCTTATAAAACATCCAATATTCCTTAAATAGTCAGAACTTTATTCTCGGTCACAAAGAACATCTATACACCCTCACCCACATGATTGACCGATGCCTGACCCGTTGAATTCTTCAGCCACCGGTTCTCAACATACACTGATAAACAGTTTCGCCATGGGCTCTTAGGAGCACAGTTCGATTTGTTTTTTGCTCCGCCTCTGTTCTGTTTTTGTTTTTCCAACGGATTTCCTTTTTTCTTCCTGAAGAGAAAGACACAATATGGTCCCATTATTCAATCGGATTTTGGTAATTTGTGCCTTTCGAAACACGTGTAGAATGAAATAAAACGATTTCTGTTCAATCTGCGTTCAGCTCCATTTCTTCAATTCACCAATAATGTTATATATATATATATATATACATATACATATATATGGTTCGCGGTCCGACGTCTCCAGTGCAAGCAGTGGCGTGCCTCAAGGTTCAGTGCTTGGGCCCTTGTTGTTCTTAGTCTTCATAAATGATTTGCCCGACGACCTCACGCAATACACCCTTCTATTTGCCAACGATATCAAACTGGTCGCTCCTCGCGGTAATATAGACGATCTTCGTCGATGCCTCCACCAAATTTGGAAGTGGTCTAACGATTGGGACCTGTGTCTGAACGTGTCAAAGTGCTGTCATCTACCTGTCGGCTCTACTCCTGCAACTCAACTTGATTTCGAGCCGGGTCGTCTGCTGCTGGAGAGGACCGATCAGGTAAAGGACCTGGGTATCTTGGTGGATTCCTCCTTTTCGCCTTCGCCCAGTGCGTCCATGCTGCCAACAAAGCACGCGGAATTCTGTTCTTGATTCGACGGTCATTCGGAATGCTCACAGCAGCCATATTCCTACCACTCTATGTCACGCTGGTGAGACCCATACTGGAGTATGGGATTCAAGCCTCTTCTCCTTATCTCCTCAAAGACATACAGCATCTCGAAAGAGTCCAGAAGCTGGCTACCCGCATGGTTCATGGTCTCAAAAATTTGTCGTACGAAGAAAGGCTGAGGACGCTCGACCTTTATTCTCTTGAAAAACGCCGCCGCCGTGGTGATCTCATTCTCGCCCACAACATCATAAGCGGAAAGTGTAACCTCTCGAAAGAGCTGTTCTTCACTCCTGCTCCAGAGCGTCGGCTGTGGGGTCATTCCGAAAAGCTCTACCTGCGACGATTTCATCTCAATCGAAGGAGAGATGGTGAAGATGCCGACGACCGCTTTGTTCAAAGCCTCCCTGGACCTCAAGTGGCTTGAACTCTTTACATGAACACCACTCTGTACTTAACTCCATGTCCCCCTACATGGCCTTGCTATTTGCTTTTGAGCCAAATTAACTAACTAACTAACTAACATATTACACAGATAGAGACACACACACGCATATATATATATATATATATATAAAGAGAGAGGAAGAGAGACAAATACATAGACAGACTGACAGTGAGAGGAAGATAGGTCTTGTATTCTTCAATTCAGAACTGTTATAAAAGAACTTGTAGCATTATTTAATATATCATTTGCTGAGGGGGGAAATGAAGATGAAAATTTCTACAAGTAACTATGTAGCTTTTTCTCTCTGTTAAATATCTCTAGCCACAATCATTTCTATTCCATTTAACCAATATGGAAGACTACATTACTTGACAGTTGGGTTTATTTCAACGATTTTTCAGAAGCAATATTTATTTCAAGATGAAGCACTACTGATCTTTGAAGAGTAAATCAATTTGATCACTCGGAGGGGATTTGGCTGATAACTTACAGTGTCAGCAGTGAAAGTTCACGAAGGACAATTAGATTTGGCAGATTCGATATTCTGTCCACCATTCAAGAGAACACAGGGTATTGTGTTGCTTCTTATCGCTACGTTAATGAACACTCTTAGTTTTAGAAATGCGTGAAAAGTTACTATGGAAACAAAGACCAGATGATTGAAAGATGAGAGATCATTTATGGAATAAGGAGATGAGAGAGAGATTACGCCGATGGTTATAACTCCGAATTGAATATTTCAAAAAATATTTCTGACGTCCAATCATTCAATTACATTTTCTACTCGCTGCTCTCTCCATCTCGTTTTCACATTTTTCTTTTCATGCATTCTCTTCAATTTCTCTCTCTCTCTCTCTCTCTCTTTCTCTCTCTCTTTCTCTGCATATCTGTATTTATGCACGTATCTATATACATACAGAAACACTGAAATCATGCACACGTACAATATTAACACACAGGGAAACACACTCAATAAAAGACATACACATACTCTTACGTTTATATCTATTTATATATATATGTACATACATGCATGCATACATACATACATACATACATACATACATACATACATACATACATACATACATACATACATACATACGCGTGCACACATATGTGTGTGTGTGTTTGTGTCAGTGTCTGTGTTTGTGTGTGTAACGATTGAATTTAAGGACAACACAATCAAATGAACAGCGGAAATGCAATGTCATAGTATTAGTTTCACGCAGGAAAGGTGAAACGTCGAAAGCTGTTCAACGTTTAGGATTGCTTTTCCTGCATGAAAGAAAACAGGTAAAGAAAATGGAGAGAATGGAAAGAAAAATATTGCACAAAGGAGGATTTACGTTCTGTTTGTTTGAGATGCTATGAACTAAAAGGTGACAAGAAAGAGGCACATTGGGTAAAAAAAAAAGATTGTATTTGGCAGACTAATAGAAAAGAGCGGATATCCGTTCCAAAGTTTTATGTGTGTCTATAGCACATTACGTATGTGTATAAGCATAGGTCAACCGATGTGTGTACATGAATGGTTTTATGTATGTTTCGTGTTTGGAAATATATGTGTTTATTAGTGCGTAAAGTGAACCTTGCTGGATAATCGCATGGGTAAGATGTATGTAGTTTTGTATCACCAGTCAATTGGTGATTGCGAACGGTCACTTTGGGATGTATTTTAAATATAATAGTTTCCCAATGTAGGCAACGTCTCCTTAGGATAAATATGCATGAAATTCAAATGAGACTTTTGCACTTCAGTTGCGAGGAATTCTAAGATGGAAGCAAGATCTGAGATGCAGAAGTCCCTCATGTATCCATACTTACATGGTGTGTCTCAAATACAGAAGTTAATTACAAGAAATTCCACTGGAAAAACCTGTTTCTAGTATCATGGCATACATGCATAATACCATATGAAAAGCAAAATGTAAAAATAGGTTTTGAAATATATAGATATATTACAATACAATAGTAAAACACAAGGATAGCTGTAGAAAAAAATAGATTTTTATAATATTCTTAATAATACTGATGATAACAATGATAACAATAACAACAGCAACAAAGAGAAATATAACGAATAAACAGTGAGGCAAATCGAAAATATGTATTCATTTAGTTATTGATTAATCTTTATTAGCATGTCTGCGTTATATCGGTAACATCGTCTGAGTGAGTTCACATATATTTGATAATGAAATGTAGGAAAACAAGAGAAACAGAAAAGAAGAAAAAAAAAGGGAAATACACGATGATATGTGAAAGAATGAAACAATAAAAGAAACGACATTTATAAAACTATACACATATAGGTACGTACTTAATTTATTCATACATGCATTCATATATATGTGTATATGGACATGTATGTATATGTTTACACACACACCGCATATATATAATATATATATGTATATAATATATATATATGCGATGATAAAAGTATGATGCGTAAACCAGAGAGCACACTCGAGGGTAAATGCGTCAGTGGTTGCAGTGAAAAGTGATATGGCGGCGATTCCAGAATTGGAATATTTTCTTGCGTCAATATTCTTTAAGCAAAGTAGAACATTTAGGAAATTTCCCTTGGGCTGTATTCTTAGAGAGTTCGATTAATATATTCTGGCTTCATATACATACATACACACACATGCATATATGTATATTCATATATATATATATATATATATATATATATTATATATATATATACATATATACATATATATATATATATATATATACACTTATATATATATACATATATATATTAGAAACAAAATGCATACGCACAAATATGTGTACATGCGAATGTACATATATACATACATACAGGCATGCATAAATACATATACACACATACATTTATATGTATTTTATATATACATGTGCGTGTGTGTGTGTGTGTCTACACAAAATCTATATACATGCATTTATATATACCTAAATATTTACGTAGTAAATATATACATATATATATTCCTGAACGTAAATATATATATATATATATATATGTGTGTGTGTGTATGTGTGTGTGTGTGTGGATACATATATTTTTATATATATTCATAGTGATGCATCATATTTATATATATGTATGTATATAAACGTGTGTGTGTGTGTGTATCTATATAATTACATATCATGTATCACATAAATATATATATTGAAACGAATTCTCTCTAGACTTACGCAATTTTGTTATTTCATGAAAATCTTTTGGAGTGAAATATGTGTATGTGTTTGTGTCTGCACGCACTGCTGCACGCCTATTTGTGCGCGCGCATGTGTGTGTCTGCATGTATGTGTGCTAGAATGCCGTATTTTACTGGAATGCCTATCTACCGAGCAAATGTATAACCATATGTCAAATATGTAGCTATTTGTTCTTCATATCATTATACTTATCATTAAAGTTACCTAATATATTTTCACCTATGCATATATATGTGTGTATATATACACATACATACACACACATGCAGATAGATAGATAAATAGATAGATAGATGTACAGAGAGATACATACATATATATATATACATATATATATACATATATGTCACCGTAATGACCAGGCTATCCGATGTTGCCACACATCGCTGGTCACAATGCGCTTCGCATTGTTTTAGCCTTCAAATGACGCCACCCCGCTGGCTAAGCAACTAGACCAATATATATATATATATATATATATATATATATATATAGGGAGAGTTTACGAAAAAAAACAACAAAAGACGAAGAGAGGTGGTGTACAAATAAGACAGATGTATTAGTATAACGTTCAGGAATAGAAAAAGTATTTTACGTTTCGAGCCTACGCTCTTCTACAGAAAAGGACACAGAAAACAAGGAGAGAAAAAATGTGTGTAGTAGCTAACGATCTATCATGGCGTATGTATATATATATATATATATGCATGCATATATATATTGATACACCTATGAATAAATCTACTTACATATATATTATATACAGTCACATGTCATATATATGTAGATAGATAGATAGATAGATAGATAGATAGATAGATAGATAGATAGATAGATAGATAGATAGATAGATAGATAGATAGATAGATAGACAGAGGATGTTCTATAAGGGACGGATAAGGAGCTAGACAGCGACAGGGACAACAGATGTTCGTGTGTCATATGTTAGTGTGATGCTTTTGAAAATTAGGCCGGTGCAATGTGATTGCTTCTCTTACGGATCTAGTTGGTTATTATCTGAAATTCTCAACATTAAATAATTGTGAATGTGCTGCATAAAAGCATCCAAATACATCCTTCATTTATTCCGTTTTTGTAACAATGTTTTAGTCTTCAAGATATTCTCTTTAGCAATATGGAATTCTTCCCTGCGAAATGTAAGTTAATGGAGGAAATTATATTTTATAACGCAAATATCTCAGCACACAATAAATCGACCAAATATTCTAACATAGATATTACCAGTTTATTATTTTTTTCATGTACAAGTGATAAAAGAATTACTGCAAATTGTAAAGGCAAATTTTGATTAAAATCTGTAGTATAGAAGTAACTCAATCTCTTGTATGCAAAGGAAGACTATATGATCCCCATTTATTTCGACTTACTATTCATCTCAGAATGTTGGCAGATGAACACAGTTATATATTGTTACACTTAAACCTCACTATATTCTAATAAACACACAGCTACATCAAAGTCCACGTAACCTGCTGAATGTGCCAAATGCAATCCAAACATTTCCGTCACATGTCTTCTCTAGACCGTTATTAATTACATTGGACGACGATCTGTAATTCTGTCTGCATTGCTCGTGGTTAAAAAAATCAATACAGCCTACACATATTGAACATGATGGTGTGATATGTATTCTTATGAACTGTGCAAGACAAATCAAACAACACATATATATTAGTGTAAGTTCTGGAAGACATACATTTTTATATGGATAGAGATCGACCGAAAGAAAAATCATTTGAGTGAACCCCTAGAACAAAATGTAGAAAGGTTTCTTTATGTGAGTACGTATGCGTGTGTATATGTGTATGTAGTACTTCTACTGTCATCAGTTTTTTCAGTGGCCATTCTTATGCGATTGGCTTTTGGTGATGAAGGGAGTTCAACATAGCTGCCTGCTTTTCAGATTCTTGCAGTAAATTCTTTTCGGTTTCTGATACCTTAGACAGAAGGAGATCAATTTGCTTCTTGAGAACATCTACCCGTACATCATAAAGATCCCTCGGATATTTTGGAAAGGAATTAAATAGCTGTGAGTCCTTGAATCCCGAGCTGTTGCAGTACATGGTCCTCACTCTAAATTGGATAGATGGAACATTTGGAAAAGTACAGTGACGTCCATTTCGGGGGTTAGTATAGCTCTGGATGTTTGGTGCCAGCCCCTCCAGGATATTCCATCCCTAGATTGCTGCATAAATATCCTGTCTTCGCCCCAGGGAATAGAATCATAGTTCTTTCAGTCTCTCCCAGTAGCTTACCTATTTCATTGATGCAATCTTCCTGATACAGCGCCGCTGATCTTCCTCAAGTTCCGCTATAAATTTGACACTGCAGTGTGACCACAATTGATAGTAGTACTTCAGATGATTGAGTAGAAATGTTTTTCCTATTACCAGCAGAGTCTCCTGGTCCCCTGTTCCGAAGGTTCTCAGAATCCATCCAGCCATTCACTTATACATTGCGACCTTCTTGGTGATGTGAACATTCCCAGATCACGTACTTTTCTATTTTGTCTGCCTACTCCATTACCACTCAATTTGCTCCAAACTATTGTTGCTGTTGTTGCTGTTGCGGCATGTGAGCACTGGGTATCTGAGAGAGGAGGGCTCGCAATTTACTATTATTAAATCGCATATTGTTTTCCTCAACCCATTTATGTTACATCTAGGTATTTCTGTAACAGATATATGTGTGTGTGTACATAAATACACACACACACACACACACACACACACCACACACACACACACACACACATACATATGAGGCGGCGAGCTGGCAGAAACGTTAGCGCGCCGGGCGAAATACGTAACGGTATTTCGTCTGTCGTTACGTTCTGAGTTCAAATTCCACCGAGGTCGACTTTGCCTTTCATCCTCTCGGGGTCGATAAATAAAGTACCAGTTTCGCACTGGGTTGATGTAATCGACTTAATCCCTTTGTCTGTCCTTGTTTGTCCCCTCTGTGTTTAGCCCCTTGTGGGTAGTAAAGAAATATATATATGTATGCCGGTATATATATATATATATATATATATATATATATATATATGCCGGTATATATACTGTGTGAGTGTGTGTATTTAATGAGTTTAGCATGAAGGTTTTGATGTATATACCTTAGGGAATAAGTAAATTTCTCCTTCATATTCAGAGAGTGATGGCGAAAGCGAGAAAGATTTGTATAAATTCATATGCGACAATGGAAGCAACAGACATGAGCGGCAAGTTCTTAAGATCTTTGTAATTTCAAAAGAAGATAACCTAGAACCATTATTAGTCATCGAAGTCTTTTCGGATTTCCCTGTGAATTTAGTATATGGAATATACCATTTCTCAATCCTGACTTTAATAATCTATATATTCTAAAAAATATATGTAATGAATGAATGTTAATTGGAAGGTAAATAACAAGTAAAGAAAGAAATATGAGAGAAGTTGTAATGAATTTGAAGACAAGATAAGAATCGAATGATAATCGTGAAAACAGAAAATGATCTGCGAGAAAGAAGCGAAGAAAATGGAAGAAGGAATAACTGAGAAGTTGGCAAAAGAAAGGTTTGGAAGTAAAATACTATAAACTTCAAGAATAGTTTACTGAGAATTAAGATGCCGAAACTGTATAAAATATAATGAAATGTATAGAAGACTAGTAAAAAGAGGGAGAGAAAAGAAACATACATATAAATAAATATATATATATATGTGTGTGTATGTATATATATAATTTGCGAAGGTGTCATTAATTCTATTATTATCCAATGTAACTATGTTAAAAATGATAATAACAGAATCAATAGCACAGGCGATAGCAGGCCAAAAATTAGCATTAAATAGCCGAGGGATTTAGAATTAATCAAAGGGCATACTAATTATGTCTACCTGCTGGAAATAACAGTTAAAACTCTATCAAACAGGTAGACATACTTAGTATGTCCTTTGATTAATTTTAAATCCCTCGGCTATATATATATATATTATATATATATATATATATATATATATAATAAGAAGAAGAAGAAGAGTAAATAATTTCTTTAATGGTTTTTAACAAACTAACAATTATTTACTGGTAGATTTCGGCATGTAAATATAACCATTAACGGTAGAACTTCTGTAAAATTCAGTATATATATATCTATATAAATAAAAGGGGCAGGCAACAGGTTGCTTGGCTGCATACCGAAAAAATTAGAAATGGCAGCCATAGACTGTTTATTTCTATTTTCTACAAATGGGACTATTTGTAGAAAATAGAAATAAACAGTCTATGGCTGCCATTTCTAATTTTTTCGGTATGAGGCCAAGCAACCTGTTGCCTGCCCCTTTTATATATATATATATATATATATATATATATAGAGAGAGAGAGAGAGAGAGAGAGAGGTAGATAGCTAGATAGATAGATAGATAGATAGATAGATAGATAGATAGATAGATAGATAGATAGATAGATAGATAGATAGATAGATAGATAGATATATGTATGTATGTATGTATCCCCATGTGTGAGTGTTTGCGTTTGTATATGCGTTCTTGTATGTGTGTTTGTGTGGATACGTCTTTGCAAGTTTGTCAGAATGAAGAGTAGGAGCCTGTGGCAGTGCAGACCTCCGGCAACCTCAGACCCCGGTCCGTGACGCTGTTCACCCTTTAGCCTAGTGAAGATATCTGTTCGCATGTGCAAGCCTGGTGAGTCACAGTGAGCTGTTGCTGCTCATCTCCTTCGCCTTTTCCATTTTGTCTGCCGAGATCATGAGTCCGTCTAACTTACAGAATATTCTACTTTCCACTCCTTTAGATAAAGTTACTTTCTATGTGTGTCTGTGCGTGCGTGTATGTATGTGTGTTTGCGTGTGTGTGTTCGTGTGTATGTAAATGTGTGCGTTTTTTCTGTTTAAAACAAAATATATATGACCATAATCTTCAACGGAATAGTGAGAAGGAATAATGTCTGGATGGATTGAGAAATAATTTATAAAAGAAACAATGTGAAAGAAAGACAGAAGATAAGCCGGCGAGCTGGCAGAATCGTTTGCACACAGGGCAGAATGCTCAGCGGTATTCCGTCTGCCGTTACGTTGTGAGTTCAAATTCCGCCGAGGTCGCCTTTGCCTTTCATTCTTTCGGGATCGATAAATTAAATACCAGTTACTGGGGTCGATATAATCGTCTTAATCCGTTTGTCTGTCCTTGTTTGTCCTCTCTGTGTTTAGCCCCTTGCGGGTAGTAAAGAAACAGGTATTTCGTCTGCGGTTACGTTCTGAGTTCAAATTCCGCCGAGGTCGACTTTGCCTTTCATCATTTCGGATCGATGAAATAAGTAACAGTTACGCACTGGGGTCGATATAGTCGACTTGATCCGTTTGTCTGTCCTTGAATGTCCCCTCTGTGAGTAGCCCCTTGTGGGTAGTAAAGAAATAAGAAAAACAAAAGTGGATAGCAAGTGAAAAGTGTGGAGGTAGGGGGAGTAGGAAGAGTAAGGTGAATAGGAAAAGGAGGAGGAGAAGATGAAGAAAAAGAAGGAGAAGAAGATAATGATGATGATGATGATGAGGATGATGATGAAGAAGAACAAGAAGAACAAGAACAAGAAGAAGAACAAGAAGAAGCAAAGGAGAGGAGGAGATGGAGGAGATAGAGGAGCGGACGAGGAGAAGTGGCGGAGGAAGAAAAAAGGATACGAAAAATAAGAAGAAAGCGAGGAGAATGAAGAAGAAATGGAAAGATAAAAAAAAGTAGATGAAAAGGAAGATGAAAGAGATGAAGATGAAATGAAACATTAAAGAAGAGGAGTAGAGGAGGTAGAGCAGGAGTGTTGAAGAGAATGAGGGTTGTTGTTGATGATGATGATGATGTTGGAGGGAATGATGATGATGACGACGACGATGGTGAGTGAAAAGTATCTATCGAAGTGAATAGATCGGGAAAAGAAATTTCCAACGATTGAAAATATGTAAAACGAAAGAAAGCGTGTAAGAAAAACATAATGGAATTATCTTGGAGAATAAAAGTAAAATTAAAATTTTTAAAAGAAGGAAAGTGAAGAGTATATAAATGCTTAAAAATCTTAAAGAGAAGGTTTTAATACAAGAAGATGACAGAAAGAAAGGGAGTGCAATAAAGATTAAACAAATAAAAGTAGAAGGAAATAAATAAGTTAAGTGGGAAAATAAGGTGTACTCATGGGATAATATATATATATATATATAATATATATATATATATATATATATATAATATATATATATATATATATATATAATAGATATATAGATAGATATATAGATAGATATATAGATAGATAGATAGATAGATAGATATATATAGATAGATAGATAGATAGATAGATAGATAGATAGATAATACACATGTGGGTGTGTGTGTATGTGCATACGTATATAATATGTACATGTATGTAATACATATATGTATATATGCATATATATATATGTATAAAAATATAAATATATATATATATATATATATATATATTAATTTATAAAAAATGGTAAAGTAAAAAAATTCACTTTACCACACACCGAACTTTTCAGAATAGCAAGCCAAAATATGGCTATTTCTTCAACTCAACAATAAAAGTCTCCAGACAATGCATACTCAGAAAATACTCAGAAAATAACTCACATAGGTATAAGGGAAAAACAATGAAAGATCACATCCATATACGATACCCGAGGACAGTCTGTTTCTGGATTTGTGGGTAAAACGCCACTTTTCCTTCATCAGCTCAGAGATTTCTTCTGATTTAGATTTGAAAATACTAAGAATCAAACATACCCGTCCGATATCTGTAACATCGGACAAACCATGCCAATTTCTTTATTACCCACTAGGGGCGACATAGAGAATACATACAATCACGAATGATGAGAAAAAATAATTATGAACATTTGGGGTCGGTTTAAAAATCGGAAATGAAAAATAAATCGAATTAACAAAATACAAGATGCAGTGGGGCGGGTCCGCGACACCATGCTCCCCGCCACGACACTTAGCCTTGTGGTTTCCTTATTTCCTTCCTATCTCACATTTGTGAGGGATCTTTTACTCTCCACATTTTTCCATCTTTCATCAAACACTTTCTTACTCAGGCTCCTTCTCTCCAGTTCTATATGTCTTTTTAGGTGGAATTTAAAATATTCCACCAGACTTGAACCAGAGATGAAGTCGCCTGTTATCATTCTTTCATCCTTGTCTTCCATACTACCTGTTTCGCAGTTGAAACCACGGCGAGAAAACAAAACTTACCTTCTATCGTTAAGAAATCAGGTGGGCTGATTTTTACAATAGATTCGGCTGATAGCTGTACTCTTCGTTCGCCTGACATTAGTTGTTCGGCACAATCCCACATATCTTTCACCCCCGAACACTGCACGATCGCGTGCGAGACGGTTTCCCGTTCTCGCCCACATCTCGTACAGGTCGGGCTGACTTGGCAACCGTGCCTTGCAAGCTTGTCCCGAACAGGTAAGGCTCCTCGGTAGCACTGCCAAGCCAAAGACTTCTGGAAATTATCCAGTGTCCTCGGCCCGAATGTACGTTGGAACAGACTGGCCAGCTGATTATCGTCGAAACCTAGGGCTTCCCCTAGCGTATCATCGTTACCGGCCTCTACAAACCCTCTATAAAACACAGCGGTAGAACCACTGCCGCAGGCATTACCCGAGCGACGGAATAGTCGGAGTGCCTTGCGACACTCCGTATACCACGTACCCAACTTCGATCTGCGATTATACCAGTCCTCCCGGCCACCGAAACTGGTGAACCTGGGGAACATCTGTTTCGCCAGCGGAGACCACACCCGTTCACTACCCAGATGGAGACACAGGTGCCTTAGTCTCAGCGCATTTCTGCGCATCATTAGCCACGGCATCCCTAGTCCACCCTGTAACGGTTTTTGACAGCAGACAGAGCGTCTCACAAGCGTTTTCGAGCCCTTCCACAAGAAGCGAAAGAGCTGTCTCTCCAACTTGATCAACCACGAATCGGGCAAGGCACGACGGCAAGGCGGTAGGTGATCACCGATGCTATAAACACATTGGCCACCTCCGCCCTACCTTTCAAGGATAACCACCGCCAAGACCAAATCTTGACTATTGCAGCCACCTTGCTCGATACCTCGCTCCAGTTCTTCTCTATTTGGAGGTCCGGACCGAACCAAACCCCGAGCAACTTAATCGGGCCCTCCGTCCAACGTCCCACGACGCTGTCTGGAGGCATCGACTTGCCTCTCCAGGTGCCGAGTTGCAAGCCGACCGACTTTTCACGATTAACTTTTGCTCCTGTCACCGTCTCGTAAACCTCAATGGTCTTGCCTACTTTACGTAGGTGGTCCACTTCAGTCACGATGATAGTGATGTCATCCGCGTACGCCGAAACCGACATATCACGTCCTGGTTGCCTCGGGATGCCGCTCAGTCTTCGCAGCAGCGGCTCCAGGGCCACTACATACAAAAGCGGGGAGAGCGGACATCCCTGGCGAACCGAGCGTTTGACCTTGAACGGCTTAGAAAGAAAGCCGTTCACCTGAACTACCGAGTCGGCGTTGTCATACATTTCGATGATCCACCTGAGGAAGCCAAGACCTAGGCCGAACTGAGCCAGAACGGACACCAGGTAGTGATGGTCGACCCTATCGAACGCTTTAGACTGGTCTAAATGGACCACTGCCCCCCCTTGCCGGGATCGTTATTTATTCCCTCTATCGTGTATCTAATAAGATGGAGATTATCCTGAATGGCTCTGCCCGTACGGCGCACGTTTGCGCTTTCCCAATCAGTCCATTCGCGACACGCGCCAATCTGTTCGATAACACTTTGGCCAAAATCTTCAACTCTGCGTTAAGCAGAGTGATGGGCCTGAAATTATCTATTACATCCCCCTTGCTCTGGTCCTTCCTGATTAGCGTCACCACTCCCCGGCGCACAGATCTGGGGATAAACCCATTCTGCTGCCAGTTTGCGTAGACGCCCGTCACTAAGTCCCCGAAAAAGTCCGGCATACTTTTATAAAGCTCGTAGGGTAGACCATCCAGTCCCGGCGCCTTACCCGCACCGCAGTCCGCCATGGCCTCTATTACCTCCCCAGGTGTGATCGGCTCCTCACTACACTTCGCATCCTGCCCCGAGAGGCGCGGCAGCCCGTCGAGGAGGTCCGCAAGGTCCCTCCCCCTATCCGGTCCGCCGCTCCCCCCGAAAAGCTGGGCGAAGTGGTCCTGAAAAGCTTGACACATCTCCTCGGGCTCGTCTGTCAACTTACCTTGTTGGTTCGCCAGAGATCGAATTGTAGCATCGTTGCCACGTTGGGCTTCCACCACTCGGGCCCATCCTGCAGCCTTGATTCCTTCGCTCCCCATCGTACGTTGTCTAGCCCTGACAATGCAACCCATGTGTTTGGCTTCGAGGTGCTGGTTAAGAACCAGTCTCTTGACCTTCACCTGGTCTGCATTGCCAGTTCGCATTGCTTCCTCTAAGTCCTTAACTAGTGTAGTTACCTCTCTAGCCTCTCTAGCTACAAGATTAGTACTATATCTAACGGACTCATATTTTATGGCTCGCTTAAGGGCATACCACCATTTGTTGTTACAAATGGAGCCGGTCATGGCCCTCTGGATTATTAACCTAATCCTGTCCCTGTACTCCTTAATCGCCAAAAGGGACGTATTAAGTTTCCAGTAACTAGGACCTCTAGTTATCTTATCTACGTCTAGCTTACAGGTGACCATCTTGTGGTCACTGTAGCTGACTATATGGAGTTGTGGACTCTTAACTAGGTTCTTATCTACCTTCAAAATTAATATCCTGTCTATGTATGACTTTACCGATCCGTCGCTATTTGACCACGTCCACAGTGGAGTGCCCGGATGTTCCAGTCTATATGGATCTACCAGCTCAAAACGTCTTAGTAGATCCAGGAAGCAAGTATTTCCTTTTCTGTCTGTTCGCGAGCCTTCACAGTCTACCCGCACATCGCAGATTGTGTTGAAGTCCCCTAACATTACTACTGGGCACGATGTACTCAGAAACTTCTCCAGGTTCCGATAATAATCACTTTTCCCCTTACCGGGGGGAGCGTAAACCGCAACCAGCCTGATTGTCTTACGGCTACTGATCGTCAACTCAATGACGACCAGCCTACCTTCCGGATCCGTAAAAATCAACTTTTTCTCAGAAACCCGGTTCCTTTTACACAGGACCAACACCCCGCTTCCGCCGACCGACGGGTTCGGAGAGATGACACTCTCGTAACCGTCGAACAGCGGGAGCAGATCTCTTGGCCCCTTTAACCGGGTGTCTGTGGCAACGACAACATCTAAATCCCGTGACCTGATGTCATTTAGGAAGCGCCCTTGCTTCCAGCTCTGCATCAGGCCACGCACATTCAAACACCCTACACGAATATGAGACATTACTTACCTTTATTCCGTTTTTCCTTTGGTGATCGTGGCGGGGAAGTCCGCATTAATCAGTGACTCGTCCACTTCGAGTCGCGGACCCTTTATGTCCCCTGCGAACTGTGCATTTAACATGTTAAAGTTCCGTAAGTCCAATTTATAAATTTCTACATTTTTTTGTAGATTTCTGTGGTTTTCACCCTTTCTGCGCTTGGGATATTTCCCATTCCACTTTTAAGTCGGTCATTATTTTTGTCTATTGCCGCATATACTATTTGGGCTTTTGTAAATCTGCTTTTTTGTGGGCTTTGTGGGGGTGATGGGGAGGACCCCGGGGAGTATGATGGGGAGGAACACGAGGAGGGGGTTGAAATGGAGGGGTAATGCTTGGCACTGAGGGGTGGGGGTGGATGGGTGGGTGGGGGCTTCTCTTTTTGTGGGGAACTGTGGTTGGGTGGGGATGGTTTTCCCCCTGAGAGTTGGATTTCTTTTTGATTGTGCCAGGGTTGGTTGGGCTTGTGTCCGCATTCTTTCTTTGGCGTTTTCTTCCGCCTCACCGTTGTGAAGTCGTTCTCTTCTTCTTCTTCCGTTTTTTCTCTGCTTCTTCTTCTGTCTTTTTTCTTTCTTCCTCTTTCTTGCTGGTGGGGCATTCCATACGATGTGACCTATCTCGCCACATCCGTAGCAACGTGGCTTTCGCCCCTCCACCACCACCCGCAAGTTAATTTCTTCCCAAAATTATATTCCTTCTGGAACTTCCTCCATTGCCTCCGGGGTTGCTTGCACCGCCACGTGCAATGCTTGTCCTCTCCAGTTTTCCTTTATCACTCTTCTGATGTTTATCACTGTTATTTTCTCTTCCAGCCCCATTAACAGTGCTGGAAGCAACCACCTCACGTCGACCTGTGGCGGCACGTCCTCCACTCTGATTTTTGTGGTTCTCCTTCCTAAATACGAGGGTAATAATATTATTTCCTCCGTCTTTATTGGTGTTAGGGAGTGTTTTTTTGCCGTTTCTTCATTTCTGAAGTGCACCTCTATTGTTGCAAACTTTCTCCCCCACGTAACGTAGTCCATATCACTCCACACTGGTTTAAGGCATTTCTCAGCTTGGTCTTTGGTTATCCTTTCAATTTTCTTTTCTTTATATAGGATTTATAAATTATCGTCCTTTTCTCGGTTTCCTCTTTAATTGTTTGTGGGAGGGCAGCTATCGCGTTATTTCCCTCTTTTTTAAACATTTTTTAAAACTTTTCGTACTCCTCCTCCTCCATCTTTATTTCCTCTGTCTTCCCACCAGCAGCGGCAGCGAAGTTAAACATCTTGGTTTTTTCACTTGGTTTGTCACACACATTTGCTGATTTCTCAGCTTCGTTGGAAGTCAACCCTTCCGCGACTTTAGCCGTTTTCACAGCTTTTTTAACCGGCGAACCTTCATTCACTTTTGCTGTTTTCACAGCTTCATTGGAAGTCACACCTTCCGCAATTTTAGCTTCTTCAGCAATTTTCACATTTTTTGGTGTAGGCAAACCTACTACGTCATCATTTTTTGACATTTTTGAACAAGTATTTTTGTTCATTTTTCCGTGGAATGTGTGTGTGTTTTTTTTTTTTCCTGTGTTTCAATGTACAGCAGTTCCCCTCCGTGAGGAGGGGAAAACAAAGTTTTCCTGGTTCAAAACCAGCAACAGTTCAAACAATTTTTTAACAAGACAATTTAAACAGGTTTTAACACAAATTCAACAACAATATTTCACTGAAAAAACTCACGTGGTAAAAGTTCAATACTTAATTATCGGACAAGCCATGCCAATTTCTTTATTACCCACTAGGGGCGACATAGAGAATACATACAATCACGAATGATGAGAAAAAAATAATTATGAACATTTGGGGTCGGTTTAAAAATCGGAAATGAAAAATAAATCGAATGGTTACACAATAGATACAATTAACAAAATACAAGATGCAGTGGGGCGGGTCCGCGACCCCATGCTCCCCGCCACGACACTTAGCCTTGTGGTTTCCTTATTTCCTTCCTATCTCACATTTGTGAGGGATCTTTTACTCTCCACATTTTTCCATCTTTCATCAAACACTTTCTTACTCAGGCTCCTTCTCTCCAGTTCTATATGTCTTTTTAGGTGGAATTTAAAATATTCCACCAGACTTGAACCAGAGATGAAGTCGCCTGTTATCATTCCTTTCATCCTTGTCTTCCATACTACCTGTTTCGCAATTGAAACCACGGCGAGAAAACAAAACTTACCTTCTTTCGTTAAGAATTCAGGTGGGCTGATTTTTACAATAGATTCGGCTGATAGCTGTACTCTTCGTTCACCTGACATTAGTTGTTCGGCACAATCCCACATATCTTTCACCCCCGAACACTGCACGATCGCGTGCGAGACGGTTTCCCGTTCTCGCCCACACCTCGTACAGGTCGGGCTGACTTGGCAACCGTGCCTTGCAAGCTTGTCCCGAACAGGTAAGGCTCCTCGGTAGCACTGCCAAGCCAAAGACTTCTGGAAATTATCCAGTGTCTTCGGCCCGAATGTACTTTGGAACAGACTGGCCAGCTGATTATCGTCGAAACCTAGGGCTTCCCCTAGCGTATCATCGTTACCGGCCTCTACAAACCTCTATAAAACACAGCGGTAGAACCACTGCCGCAGGCATTACCCGAGCGACGGAATAGTCGGAGTGCCTTGCGACACTCCGTATACCACGTACCCAACTTCGATCTGCGATTATACCAGTCCTCCCGGCCACCGAAACTGGTGAACCTGGGGAACATCTGTTTCGCCAGCGGAGACCACACCCGTTCACTACACAGATGGAGCCACAGGTGCCTTAGCCTCAGCGCATTTCTGCGCATCATTAGCCACAGCATCCCTAGTCCACCCTGTAACGGTTTTTGACAGCAGACAGAGCGTCTCACAAGCGGTTTCGAGCCCTTCCACAAGAAGCGAAAGAGCTGTCTCTCCAACTTGGTCAAACACGAATCCGGGCAAGGCACGACGGCAAGGCGGTAGGTGATCACCGATGCTATAAACACATTGGCCACCTCCGCCCTACCTTTCAAGGATAACCACCGCCAAGACCAAATCTTGACTATTGCAGCCACCTTGCTCGATACCTCGCTCCAGTTCTTCTCTATTTGGAGGTCCGGACCGAACCAAACCCCGAGCAACTTAATCGGGCCCTCCGTCCAACGTCCCACGACGCTGTCTGGAGGCATCGACTTGCCTCTCCAGGTGCCGAGTTGCAAGCCGACCGACTTTTCACGATTAACTTTTGCTCCTGTCACCGTCTCGTAAACCTCTATGGCCTTGCCTACTTTACGTAGGTGGTCCATTTCAGTCACGATGATAGTGATGTCATCCGCGTACGCCGAAACCGACATATCACGTCCTGGTTGCCTCGGGATGCCGCTCAGTCTTCGCAGCAGCGGCTCCAGGGCCACTACATACAAAAGCGGGGAGAGCGGACATCCCTGGCGAACCGAGCGTTTGACCTTGAACGGCTTAGAAAGAAAGCCGTTCACCTGAACTACCGAGTCGGCGTTGTCATACATTTCGATGATCCACCTGAGGAAGCCAAGACCTAGGCCGAACTGAGCCAGAACGGACACCAGGTAGTGATGGTCGACCCTATCGAACGCTTTAGACTGGTCTAAATGGACCACTGCCCCTCCCTTGCCGGGATCGTTATTTATTCCCTCTATCGTGTATCTAATAAGATGGAGATTATCCTGAATGGCTCTGCCCGGTACGGCGCACGTTTGCGCTTTCCCAATCAGTCCATTCGCGACACGCGCCAATCTGTTCGATAACTCTTTGGCCAAAATCTTCAACTCTGCGTTAAGCAGAGTGATGGGCCTGAAATATCTATTACGTCCCCCTTGCTCTGGTCCTTCCTGATTAGCGTCACCACTCCCCGGCGCACAGATCTGGGGATAAACCCATTCTGCTGCCAGTTTGCGTAGACGCCCGTCAGTAAGTCCCCGAACAAGTCCGGCATACTTTTATAAAGCTCGTAGGGTAGACCATCCAGTCCCGGCGCCTTACCCGCACCGCAGTCCGCCATGGCCTCTATTACCTCCCCAGGTGTGATCGGCTCCTCTACTACACTTCGCATCCTGCCCCGAGAGGCGCGGCAGCCCGTCGAGGAGGTCCGTAAGTCCCTCCCCCTATCCGGTCCGCCGCTCCCCCCGAAAAGCTGGGCGAAGTGGTCCTGAAAAGCTTGACATATCTCCTCGGGCTCGTCTGTCAACTTACCTTGTTGGTTCGCCAGAGATCGAATTGTAGCATCGTTGCCACGTTGGGCTTCCACCACTCGGGCCATCCTGCAGCCTTGATTCCTTCGCTCCCCATCGTACGTTGTCTAGCCCTGACAATGCAACCCATGTGTTTGGCTTCGAGGTGTTGGTTAAGAACCAGTCTCTTGACCTTCACCTGGTCTGCATTGCCAGTTCGCATTGCTTCCTCTAAGTCCTTAACTAGTGTAGTTACCTTTCTACTAGCCTCTCTAGCTACAAGATTAGTACTATATCTAACGGACTCATATTTTATGGCTCGCTTAAGGGCATACCACCATTTGTTGTTACAAATGGAGCCGGTCATGGCCCTCTGGATTATTAACCTAATCCTGTCCCTGTACTCCTTAATCGCCAAAAGGGACTATTAAGTTTCCAGTAACCAGGACCTCTAGTTATCTTATCTACGTCTAGCCTACAGGTGACCATCTTGTGGTCACTGTAGCTGACTATATGGAGTTGTGGACTCTTAACTAGGTTCTTATCTACCTTCCTAATTAATATCCTGTCTATGTATGACTTTACCGATCCGTCGCTATTTGACCACGTCCACAGTGGAGCGCCCCGATGTTCCAGTCTATATGGATCTACCAGCTCAAAACGTCTTAGTAGATCCAGGAAGCAAGTATTTCCTTTTCTGTCTGTTCGCGGAGCTTTACAGTCTACCCGCACATCGCAGATTGTGTTGAAGTCCCCTAACATTACTACTGGCACGATGTACTCAGAAACTTCTCCAGGTTCCGATAATAATCACTTTTCCCCTTACCGGGGGGAGCGTAAACCGCAACCAGCCTGATGTCTTACGGCTACTGAACGTCAACTCACGACGACCAGCCTACCTTCCGGATCCGTAAAAATCAACTTTTTCTCAGAAACCCGTTCCTTTTACACAGGACCAACCCCCGCTTCCGCCGACCGACGGTTCGGAGAGATGACACTCTCGTAACCGTCGAACAGCGGGAGCAGATCTCTTGGCCCCTTTAACCGAGTTTCTGTGGCAACGACAACATCTAAATCCCGTGACCTGATGTCATTTAGGAAGCGCCCTTGCTTCCAGCTCTGCATCAGGCCACGCACATTCAAACACCCTACACGAATATGAGACATTACTTACCTTTATTCCGTTTTTCCTTTGGTGGTCGTGGCGGGGAAGTCCGCATTAATCAGTGACTCGTCCACTTCGAGTCGCGGACCCTTTATGTCCCCTGCGAACTGTGCATTTAACATGTTAAAGTTCCGTAAGTCCAATTATAAATTCTACATTTTTTTGTAGATTTCTGTGGGTTTTCACCTTTCTTGCGCTTGGGATATTTCCCATTCCACTTTTAAGTCGGTCATTATTTTTGTCTATTGCCGCATATACTATTTGGGCTTCTGTAAATCTGCTTTTTTGTGGGCTTTGTGGGGGTGATGGGGAGGACCCCGGGGAGTATGATGGGGAGGAACACGAGGAGGGGGTTGAAATGGAGGGGTAATGCTCGGCACTGAGGGGTGGGGGTGGATTGGGTGGGGGCTTCTCTTTTTGTGGGGAACTGTGGTTGGGTGGGGATGGTTTTCCCCCCTGAGAGTTGGATTTCTTTTTGATTGTGCCAGGGTTGGTTGGGCTTGTGTCCGCATTCTTTCTCTTTGGCGTTTTCTTCCGCCTCACCGTTGTGAAATCGTTCTCTTCTTCTTTTTTTTTTTCTCTGCATCTTCTTCTGTCTTTTTTCTTTCTTCCTCTTTCTTGCTGGTGGGGCATTCCATACGGATGTGACCTATCTCGCCACATCCGTAGCAACGTGGCTTTCGCCCCTCCACCACCACCCGCAAGTTAATTTCTTCCCCGAATTGTATTCCTTCTGGAACTTCCTCCATTGCCCGCCTCGGGGTCGCTTGCACCACCACGTGCAATGCTTGTCCTCTCCAGTTTTTTCTTTATCACTCTTCTGATGTTTATCACTGTTATTTTCTCTTCCAGCCCCATTAACAGTGCTGGAAGCAACCACCTCACGTCGACCTGTGGCGGCACGTCCTCCACTCTGATTTTTGTGGTTCTCCTTCCTAAATACGAGGGTAATAATATTATTTCCTCCGTCTTTATTGGTGTTAGGAGTGTTTTTTTTTTGCCGTTTCTTCTTCTTCATTTCTGAAGTGCACCTCTATTGTTGCAAACTTTTTCTCCCCACGTAACGTAGTCCATATCACTCCACACTGGTTTAAGGCATTTCTCAGCTTGGTCTTTGGTTATCCTTTCAATTTTCTTCTCTTTTATTACATAGGATTTATAAATTATCGTCCTTTTCTCGGTTTCCTCTTTAATTGTTTGTGGGAGGGCAGCTATCGCGTTATTTCCCTCCTTTTTAAACATTTTTAAAACTTTTCGTACTCACACCTCCTCCATCTTTATTTCCTCTGTCTTCCTACCAGCAGCGGCAGCGAAGTTAAACATCTTGGTTTTTTCACTTGGTTTGTCACACACATTTGCTGATTTCTCAGCTTCGTTGGAAGTCAACCCTTCCGCGACTTTAGCCGTTTTCACAGCTTTTTAACCGGCGAACCTTCATTCACTTTTGCTGTTTCACAGCTTCATTGGAAGTCACACCTTCCGCAATTTTAGCTTCTTCAGCAATTTTCACATTTTTTGTGTAGGCAAACCTACTACGTCATCATTTTTTGACATTTTTGAACAAGTATTTTTGTTCATTTTTCCGTGGAATGTGTGTGTTTTTTTTTTTTTTTTTCCTGTTTTCAATGTACAGCAGTTCCCCTCCGTGAGGAGGGGAAAACAAAGTTTTCCTGGTTCAAAACCAGCAACAGTTCAAACAATTTTTTAACAAGACAATTTAAACAGGTTTTAACACAAATTCAACAACAATATTTCACTGAAAAAACTCACGTGGTAAAAGTTCAATACTTAATTATCGGACGAGCCATGCCAGACACCCAGTACTAGCGAATCCAAAAATACGAATGAGATCTATTATTCACCCTGTCCACCCACGTGAGTCATAGAGCATTACATTTCTACAGAGGTAAAAACTGTAGTTCAAATTCTTGGAGAGAAAAGCATTATATTGTCATCAAAAAAGGGGGTAGAATTAATTAATTGTTAATAAATTCGACCAAGCAGTATTCGGTATGTAAAGACCATTTACGGTGTATTTGAATTATTATTTATAAAAATATGGTAAAGTAAAAAAATTCACTTTACCACACACCCACATATATATATATATATATATATATATATATATATTATTATATATATATATATATATATATATATATATTTATTATAATAAGATTAGCTCGTATACGAGTGGGTATATATTTGTAAAAAATGAAGTTTGAAAATGCTGCTATATTAGACAAACTTTAATTTTTATATATACATTATTTACTTAACATGTTTCGGTTCTTGAAATGACGAACCTTATCAAAAGAAATTATATATAAAAAAGATAGTTCATGCTATCAAATATAAAAAATTCATATATAATATTCAATAGAGTCAGACATAAAAAATTCATATATAGTAAAGCGAGTCCATGCTATATGTTTAAAGAGTATGGTGTAGTAGTTCATAGTGGTGATATGCATTCAATATAAAAAATTCATGTTCTTGAAAAAGCGAGGAATTCATTTTAGATTTTACCTTGTGTTCCAATGGGAGCAACTGCAATGACTTTTGGTTGGTGTCTATTCCTATAGTTTTGGTGAATCTTGTGAATTGTTTGGGTTTTATATCAGTTCAGCTTAGCTGTCTCTCTCTCTATATATATATATATATATCATATCAAAAGGGAAATGGAATTTAATTAAATTTAAAATATTCAATCAAAATTTACATTTCCAGTGGTCTAACGTGCAAAAAATTTGTCAAAAAGACTATATATTAATTATACGATAGTGTAAAATTATACACATAAGGAATCTACACCTAGGGTGAAGATTCAGCGCCTTAGAGAGCCACAAATTAATGGATAAGATTCGACAGGAACAAAAATTTGAAAATGAAAATCATTTAACATTTATTACCCCGGACCAATATTGGTTTCTGATCTTCTTTTAGCGAGTCATAGGAACTTACAAGGTCTGATCTTTCTCAACGAGGGCCAACCTGGGGTTAAAACATGTAAAACAGAAGACAGGGAACAGCTGTCTGCCTGCTGACTACACGAAGTAACTTTTCAAAATTTCACTGCGCAATCACAGTCCTATCGACAGCCAAAACAAACCGCCAATGTTAACCCTGTCTTCTATTTTACATGTTTTAACCCCAGGTTGGCCCTCGTTGAGAAAGAACAGACCTTGTGAGTTCCTATGACTCGCTAAAAGAAGATCAGAAACCAATATTGGTCCGGGGTAATAAATGTTAAATGTTTTTCATTTTCAAATTTTTGTTCCTGTCGTATCTTATCCATTATTTTTGTGGCTCTCTAATGCGCTGAATCTTCACCCTAGGTGTAGATTCCTTATGTGTATAATTTTACACTATCGTATAATTCAAATACATATATATATATTAGCAGACACACATATATGTATATATATACACACACACACATATATATATATATATGTATTATATGTATATATATATATATATATATATATATATATATGTATATATATATATATATATTATATATATATATATTAGCAGACACACATATATGTATATATATATATGTATATGTGTATGTATGTACGTATATATATATATATATATATATATATATATATATATATATTATATATATGTATATATATATGTGTGTGTGTGTGTGTGTGTGTGTATTTGGATAAATTAAGAAATGGAGTCAAACGCTGCTGTTATTCAAATCAGTTATATTTCCAACATATGTTTCGAAAAGACCGTATGTTTGAAGTACACATTTTTTGAATAAAACCTGCGTTTGACTCCATTTCTTAATTTACTTATGTTATGCAAATACATTTCACTTAACCCTGGAATTATTACCTTTATAAACGGCTGTAGTATCCTTAGCACTTACGTGAATTTTTGCTACCTGATAGCTATTTATTTTTTTTTCCTTTTTATTTGAACACATTGAAAAAATATACATATATTTATATACATACATATATATACGCACTCCGATTTTTCTATTCATATGTGTGTGTATATGCATGTGTGTGTGTCTGTAGATAGAGGAAGAGGAGGACGAAAATATGATGATGATGAGGAGGAGGAGGAGGGTGACGACGATGATAAAGAAATGATAGCATTCATATTTTATCGACATCACAATGAAGATAGGCGATGTTCACATTTGCGGGATTTGGACCAAATGGTAACAGATCTGGTACAAGTCTCTGAAAATGCATTCAACCCGAAGATCTTCTATTTCACAGCAGTTAAATTATAAATCGATTATGCATATATACACACATATATATATGTGTGATTATTCACCCACAGATTATATGTAAATATGTGTTTGTATGGTGTGCGTATGTTTGTATATATACATGTAATCAGTATTTGAATGCTTACACACACACACACACACACACGCACACACACATATACTTGCATGCACATACATATGCATACATATATGCATACGTGTGTGTACCTTCATTTTGTCCCTTTTTTTCCCTCTTTTATTCATGTTTTTCTTTTGTCAGTTTTCTACCCATTGAATGATATTTCGATTCCCTATAACTCCTGTATTTGACAGCTTTACAATCCCAGAATTAAACATATTAAAATACAAAACATAGATAATTTAATATATGATAATATCTTCCCCCACCCCACCCCCGAAACTCTTTCATCTCTTCACCTTCCATTTTTCTGCCAATAACCTCTCCATCGATCTAATCTATTTACACAGGAAAAATAGAATAATTCCTTTTTAGTTTTAGTTCTTTGACTACTACATTAACTTAAAGATCTGTAGAATCATACGTTTGAAGTCTATAAATATGTTTGGTGTTGGAATATATTGAGATATGCTTCCATCTCCTTATGTATGTTATCTTCTTCCTGCATATATATTCTTCCATAGGTTCGTGTTTGCAATTCGATTGATGTTTTTGTGTGTATATATCTTCCTATAGTTTTCATTAAGTAGGGATTAATTTATCTTGACTATTTTCCTTTTTGATCCTAATATTCTTTTTGGCTGTGATAGATGATGTGTATCTCCGGAATATAATAGATGCTGGATATATGTATGTATATTATCTAATTAGTATTGGATCTTGATATTCATATGATGTCCCAGCAGATCGTACTTTGTTTTAACTCATGTTATTATTGAGTTTTTAACTATAATATATATATATATATATATATATATTATATATATATATATATTATATATATATATATACTGGTGTTATCAATATAGCAATAGAAAGCTAATGTGTGAATTCATAATCTCCACGTATGTATGCGAAATCATAAACATTGAGGCACATAGACTCACAAAAAGTTTTAGACTGCTTTTCAAATTAAATTTTAAACTTGCGGAAAACCTGTGTTTACACGTAGAAGCTCTTCATCTTCCTACTGTGAAAGTCTCTGTTTGGTTGTTGAGTTTATCTGCTGGATGGTGATCATGATGACAATGTTGATGATGATCCGTCTTCATTCCCACACGATATGTGAATTACTGATCCTGTGCATAACACAGGATATTTAGAAGTGTCTGGAAGTCTACTCACTTCCAAATATTACTTGAAATCTTAAATGTTTTGAAAAATCTGACAAATGTGAAAAATAATACCTCGAAGAAATTGGCATTTGGGTTAACATCATCTTCCTTGGCGTCCTTAAACTAGTATGAATATAGGGATGACCACGATTTATTAAATCTTCGGGCTAACGGCTAAAGAGAAGGTAAACACGAGTGCTAAATAACGCTAGACAAGGAGTTTTAATACACTACATAATAACGCGTCACGGACAACACAGAACTCATACATATCAGAATAATTCCTCTCACAAAGAAATAAAATCACTGAGTTCTCAGTAATTAATGCGAAA
The DNA here is from genome assembly GCF_006345805.1 of Octopus sinensis. Taxonomy (NCBI): domain Eukaryota; kingdom Metazoa; phylum Mollusca; class Cephalopoda; order Octopoda; family Octopodidae; genus Octopus; species Octopus sinensis. The sequence goes on along the minus strand of NC_043005.1, from coordinate 102,229,474 downwards.
ATGTCATTTCCGACCAGCAACAAAACCCCACACAACGTACGATTATCCTTTCTGGGAATTTGATCACTTGAAAGTTAACTGAAAGGTATTCGAGACTCACAGAAAATAATTGTTTAAAAATCGATATGGCAATTTCAGTCTGCTCAATGTGGCCAGCGGAGTTGATCTCGGTACAAGTGCATATTTCTTTAACCATATTTCCTAATTGTCCTAAACCTACTTTGAGCTCAGCGGCTGGTTAATGATTACATTTTCTATGAGGGACCAGAAGCTGAATTTGACATTCTACAAATCCCTTTTCATGTGCGGGTTGGATACTCTTCACGGCTAAAGTCTCCTCGAAGCTCGTGGGTTTAAATATAAGTTTAGAGATTGGAAAAAAATCATTTACCCGAAATGTAAACAATATCAGAGAGTATTGGAAATATTACTGTTTATAAAAATCATGGTATATCGACAAGGATACACTATAAAATACATGTTTGAGTGTAAGTCGAGATATCCGGCACAAAATAGGGAAGTGAAACCACTAAAGCATTAGAAATTCTATGTTAACCGAATTCATCCTCCTTCAAACACACGTAAGGAAATATTCAGTCACAACTTGACATTCAAAGGTCATTAGTTGTAGAGTAGCCTATTACAACTACAACGAAAGGAGACAAAATTTTCTCATTAAACTTCAAAATATACCCATTTCTTTACTACCCACAAGGGGCTAAACACAGAGGGGACAAGCAAGGACAGACAAACGGAGGATTAAGTTGATTATATCGACCCCGGTGCGTAACTGGTGCTTATTTTATCGACCCCGAAAGGATGAAAGACAAAGTCGATCTCGGCGGAATTTGAACTCTGAACGTAACGACAGACGAAATACCCATTTCTTTACTACCCACAAGGGGCTAAACACAGAGGGGACAAGCAAGGATAGAGAAACGGATTAAGTTGATTATATCGACCCTAGTACGTAACTGGTGCTTATTTTATCGACCCCGAAAGGATGAAAGGCAAAGTCGATCTCGGCGGAATTTGAACTCTGAACGTAACGGCAGACGAAATACCGCTAAGCATTTCGCCCGGCGTGCTAACGATTCAGCCAGCTCACCGCCAAACTTTAAAATATACCGATAGAATATTGAAATCTAATATTGTGGGTGACACTGCATACTTTTGTTTATATAACTAATAAGGCATAATTCAAAAGAATGAAAGCAACAAAAGTGCACAGAGACAAAGCTATGCAGAGTTCTTGCTTAGCTTGAAGCTGCCGATAGCAATCGTTTGTGTGCATAGTTAAGATAAATATACTTAGTAAAAATTTTAGCTTACGCTTCTATACATATTTACTATACGGTGTGCTGTGAATCGAAACCAACAACTTCAATACAACATAATATTCTACACAGTATACAGGTGGGGGAAGGATAAATATTCGTACATGTCAAAATTCTTTATTTATTTAATTTATAATGAACATAAATGGGATATACCAATACTATTTATGCATACACATGCATAAACTAAGAATATGCAAATTATTTTAACAATATTTTGTGGCATAGAAAATCATAAATTTATTCTGTACGAATACACTTTCAGCCCTAAACATTTATAATTGTATATAAATTCCTTAGTTACTATAATTTATGAGTTTCTTTTGCATATATTCTTAGTTTATGCATGTGTATGTGAATATAGTATTGGTATATCCCATTTATGTTCATTAGAAATGAAATACATAATGAATTTTGACATGTACGAATATTTATTTCCCCCACTGTATGTATGTATATTCATATATACGCATACACAAACACACATACACACACTCACACACACATGCATACAAAAAGTGAGAGAAAGAGCGAAAGAAAGAATGAGAAGGGGAAGGAGAAAGAAAGAAACAAGCAGAAGCAGTACCCATAACAGTTTATGAAAGATTTCAAAATATGGCGTCCATTACTTGCTGTTAATACAAGAGCGCATAGCGTATTGTAATTAAAATATCGCAAGAGAAACTGTGAGAGTAGATACTTATGTATATGTGTGTCTATGTATATGTTTATGTGTATGTATACGTGCTTATCTCTCTGTGACTCTGCTGAAGCGCCCACGCGTGTGTGTGTGTGAGTGTGATAATGTGTTTACGCGTGCAAATGCATGTGTTTGTGAAGGTGTATCTGTTTTATGGTTATGTACATGGAAATAGAATTACGAAGCTGGATGCTGTGGGATATAAATCAGAGAGCGAAACAACGAATGGACACTTAAGCTGTGAAAATCAGCTGGCAGCAGCTTTAGTGATGATAAAAACTGTTAGGTAATTGAGAGTAATACCCGCAAGTGGTGTAAGTAGGTGTTGTATAAGAGTACAGTGGACTGTATTGAAATCTTTAGGAAGCCAGAGAAGTAAGAGGCAAGGTGGGTGAGAAATAAATTGACCACCGCAGGCGTAGAAACAAGTGTGTTGTGTGACCGTGTATATACATACTACAAATGGTGTTCCTTACAAAAGCAAAGATCTGCATGCACATACGAAGCGTCACATGTGTATTGATGTGAATATGTGACAGTAGGCTCCTCTGGCATTGTTCACCTTCTCTCCACTTCAGTTTTTCTTTCTCTCTCTCTCTTTCTCTCTCTCTCTCTCTTTCTTTCTTTTTCCCTCTCTCACTTTCTATCCCTTTCTCTCCAGGTATATGTGTGTGTGTGTGTTCATGCGCGTGTGTCTATCTGCCGTATTAACAAGCAAATAAGCACATATTTACGCTTGCATATATATATACATGTGTGTGTGTGTGTGTGTGTGTATACCTGCGTGTATGTATATGTATATGGATAGATATATAGATACGTAGATAGATAGATTCAGATGAATATAGAACGTAAGTGGAGGCACCAGAATTTAGTGCAGTACTATCTATACAATTTCAAAGTAAGGTGATTAATATATATATATTATATATATATCAAAATAAGCAACAAGCATATCCAGAGGTAATGCAGTACGATCGTTTCATGCAGCTCCATTTAATTTTACAATGCAATCATTACATCAATTTAAATGCAGAGCAATCCTCAGTTGCACAAAGACATGGAACTTAATTAAATTAAAACAGATGGACACATTTGTATAATTATACCTAAAATCTCCAAGAAGTTAAGGAGATAGACAAAGAACAGGCTGCCTTCACACCAGCATAGAAACTACTAAGCTATCAAGAGGATATACATTGTTACAGACTCTGCCTGTAACTGATTCTTTGTTTTTGTGGAGTCAGTTTTAATTTATAGACTAGTTTATCAAATCCTTGTGTATCTAAGGCTCAGAGAACAAAAGGCAGTGTCTGTTAGGGGTAGGGTTGAGGGAACAGACAGAAATCATAGTTGGTATAGTCATAAAGATCAACGTTTATTTGAAGCAATACGTTTATTTGAGGCTTGGTAAACGTAAACATATAACAAGATGTTAGCGGACAATTAAGGGGGTCGCCCACTAGCAGACCATTCATAATGAAACAAGGGAAGTCATGTAGTACTAAAGTTAAATTTTATTTTAAACAATGTTGCTATATTGTATACATTTAAAGTTTAAGGTTATCCAGGGGATTATTAAGAAGAATATTATAACAAGAGGATAGAAATGTTTGAATACTTTTGAGTATATACCAAACATTTACCACAATAGTGGAAGGAAAAGAAATTATCCAGAAATAGTTGCCTTGTCTATAGCGGAATACGACCAAGAAATTACTCTTCTCAGTCCTGTAAATTCGGCACCATTTAATAGAGAGAATAATGATAGTTTGAATAATAGAAATTTTACTAACTTACTTACTTGTGAAAAAATACCAAATGATATCCAATCCTACAAACCTAACATTTCAAATAATAATAATAGAGTATGCCTCAATAGGAGACAGGATACTAAAATGGGTAAGAAGCGTAGGTTACATAAAAAAAAGTGACGAGGAAAAATTTAAATAAGTACCTTGTCTTTGTGCAACTGAGGATTGCTCTGCATTTAATTTGATGTAATGATTACATTGTAAAATTAAATGGAGTTGCATGAAACGATCGTACTGCATTACCACTGGCTATCGTTGTTGCTTATTTTGATATATATATATATATATATATATAGATAGATAGATAGATAGATATATATATACGTTTCTGCTCCAGTGACTGAAACTGAAGTAAAGGAATAAGAGATTATTTATATATGCACACAT
>NC_043005.1:102197736-102217736 GCF_006345805.1 Octopus sinensis | reverse complement strand
TAACTAGACGGAAAGTAAAAGCTGTCCTTCGTATATATAAATGTATATACTTGTGTGTCTGTGTTTTCGTGTTAGTGTTAATCTCTCACTAAAGCTTGACAAATGGTAATGGTGATTTAAGTCCCCATAACTTAGTGGTTCGTGAAAAAGACAATAATTAAATAAGAATCAGACTTAAAAAAGAAATAAGTACAGCGTAGCTGCATTCAAATGATTGGAACAAGTAAAAGAATTAAAGAATAGTTTTGAACATTATATATGGTGGTTACGAAAGTTCAACAAAGATAATGAATTCCAGCATTTCTAAAGTTTGGTTTATAAGAGGTCGATGAGAATTATAAACGGTGTATTGTTATAAATAAAATTTCTTCATTAGTTAATTAGTTCTATATTTGGGTTCTACTACCTTATGTAATGTCTTCAGAATGCCTGTGTTAGTGACATTCCAAGAACAGTTGCGTGACATTTTGTTTGGGTGGACTACATTGGACTACGGAATGATACATATTATACACACTCACACACACAGATATATATAAAACTCTGTGTGTGTGTGTGTATGTGTGAAATCTTTATTCTATGTTGTGTTATAAAACAATTTTACGTTAATTTGGTGGGTTACTCTATATTTTTGTAGAGTATATGTGTTAGAGTGTGTGTATGTGCGTATTTACGTTTATATAGAAAGAAACACAGACGTTTATTTATTTATAGATCAAGGAGATGTTTTTCTGTTTTGTTCCACCATTCCGATAACAAAAACAACATTTTCTTATAAGTATTAGAGAATTAAGTGCTAAGCACTGGAATCAGCGTGAAAGAAGTTTTCACTTGAAATATTAGAAAAGTTTTGCCAAGGCGGAGGATAAAGCAGATGTTTGACATATCTTTCACTATCTAAACGGTTGTTCTGCTATGATTACATTGTAGTACAATCTCAGGCAATAGTGAGCAGCTGACAGAGATTGCTGCACTCAGTATGGATATACTGCCTAATGGGAATCAGACAGGAGAAAGCAGATGTGTTTAGCTAGAGCTAGACGTTAAAGATTCTAATTACATACTCACTAAGACGAGCATACAAGAACACATATATACATGCATACATACATACATACATACATAAAATACATACATACATATATGCATAGATACATACATATATACATACATATATAGTGGAATGTCCCAGTGAAGACCTCAATAAAATGTAAGCACAACAGGCCTGATATAATGATTTGGGATAAGAAGAGAAACTGTGTATAACGGATGTTAACGTAAAGCTGAAGATCAGTGAAAAAGAGAATACTCAATGTACTATTGAGAAATCTGCAGTTACTCTATCCAGATTACAAGTTTAGGTTTATAACTGTAATTATTGGGGCCCTGGGATACGTAACACACTACCTAATTACCAATCTCGAAGAACACACTGCCTAATTACGATTCTCGAGGAAAACCAGAAAAGAGAAAGCTAATTCGAAGACCACAGATCCAATCCATCACTGAAACTGTAAAAATCCTTAAAACTTTCCAGAAGTCTATCATTTAAACATATATGAGCATGTCTAGATATGTAACTATACGCATGAGAATACATACATAAAACAAAACATACAAACCTGCACTTATACACACATACATACAAACAAGAATACCCTGCTGTTGATGTTGAAATTCCATTGATGGAGACTTGGATCTAAGTTAGAGACCGACTCTTTCTCTATTAGCAAGAAATCTTGAAATAAAACTGAAGAATGACATACATACATACATAACTACATACATACATACATACATACATACATACATACATATATGCATGTATGTATAAATGTAAGTATATACATAATCTTTTCAATAAAAAGAGACGACGCTAAAAGCAATAATGATTTTCTGATTTGGGTAGAAATCCAGCAATTCGAGTGCAGAATGTTCCTGAACACCGTCGGTGTCAATCGTGATTAATACCTTATTTTATCGACCTCGAAAAGTTGAAACGTAAATTTGATGTTGGCAGCTCTTGTACTAAGAATGTAAACACCAGGAACAAATGACGCAAGCCATTTTAATCTAAGTCTCCAAATATTCTGCCAATCCGTTGCTCTCAGACGTAATGTACAATAAGATGTGCATATATATCGTCAACCACCAAGAGACATACTCAACTGGTTAAGGTCAAACAACTGACAAGCAAATCTGTAGTATTGAGCAGAATATTTACTGTAGACCATCTGTAATACAAAGACTTCCAATCAGTTATGATCAGAAGCCATGGGAGCCACTGCCTGGTGTTGTTGTTGTTGTTATTATTATTATTATTATTATTATTATTATTATTATTATTATTATTATTATTATTATTATATTATTATTATCATTTATTAGTATTATTATTAGATTAAAATTGTAAAAAGAGTGCCACTGTCATCTTTTGAACGATATTTCGACATTTTGTGAGTCATTAAGAGGTTCAAAAAATAATTTTTTCAATCTACTTCATTTTGGTAAATATATAAATAATTGAGGTAACTCCACCAGAAGATATACAGCCAAAATTACAAGAAGAGTGTCATTGTCATCTGGTGAATGATTTTCGACATCTTGTGTGTCTTCAACAGGTTCAAAATATAATTATGTCAATATAGGGGACAGGGGTGAAACAATGTGGCACATTGTTAGTCAATGCCTGAAATTTGTACGTGAATACAGAGGGTAACATGACAATGTGAAAGGAATGAGCCATCAGGAGCTCATGGAAATTCTGGCCGAGACAGATCAAAGACATGTCTTGACCAAATCTCAGAAAGAGTTACTTGAAAATAAGGCTCGCAAAATCTTGTGGAATGCAATAACTTTATGTGACCACCAGACACATCGGAAACCTGAAGTTGGTGTGATGAAGCGAAAAAAAAAGAGAAAAAGCCAAGTCTGATAATTCACAAAACGTCTTGGTGACAACAGAATCAAAGAGAAAGAAGAAAAAGTGAAGAAATATGATGATCTGAAATGGAAAATGCAGAGGTGAGAGCTATAAAGAAAGTGGATGTCGTACCAATAGTGATTGGCGTGCTTGGAAGTATCAATAATAATAATGATAAGCAAATATTCTGCTCAATACCACAGATTTGCTTGTCAGTTGTTTGACCTTAACCAGTTGAGCATGTCCCTTAGTGGCTGACGATATGTGCATCTCTGATCACGAGCAGAGGTAGTGGGGAAGCATCATAGCCATGTGTTGAGAGGGATTCTTTGGGGTCTGAATAGTTCACCTCTGGAAACATGAGTGGTTCTTTCAACATCCTTAAACAACCCTTATTCAGGGACCGTTTGAGCGGGATGGGCTACTCAACCTGAAGAAAATTCTAACTGGGCCCCACCTGCCAGGTCATGTGCTGTTTATCTTGATATGAGATCACCATGTCGCGCACATATGGTTGTGATGCATGTCCCTGGTGTACCTTTATCAGAGGGGTTGTCATGATGGGTATACTGGGCTTCGTATATTTTACCCCAGTGTCACTTTGATGGCATGAACTGCTCTCTCACTCAATAATAATAATTATAATAATAATAATAATAATAATAATAATAATAATAATAATTATTATTATTATTATTATTATTATTATATATTTATAATTATTATTATTATTATTATTATTATTATCATTATTATTATTATTATTATTATTATTATTATTATTATTATTATTATTATTATTATTATATTATTATTATTATTAGTTTTTATATAGTTTTATATTTATAGCGTGCTTTCACTTCACTACCGAGCGCAGCTCTGTGTGCCTTGGGTATGTGCTGTGATTTGTTGTGATACTCTGATGGTTATTGTATGGAAAGTGTTCTGCGTAGGATGTGTGCAGTGCCTAGTAGTGCAATTTTCTGTATGTTATATGTGTTTGTAAGTCTTGGTGCTTTTGTTATGTATTTGTCTGAATATTTTTTTATCATGCCTAATGCACCTACTATCATAGGAATTGTTTCTGTTTTCAGATTCCACATTCTAGTTACCTCTATTTCCAGGTCTTTGTATTTTGAGAGTTTCTCCATTTCTTTTAGAGACACGTTGTCATCTGCCGGTATTGATACATCAATTAGAAAGCATTTTTTTCCTTCATGATCTCTGACAACTATATCTGGTCTGTTGGCCTTAATTTCTCTATCTGTGTGTATCGGCATATCCCAGAGTATGGTTACTTTCTCGTTTTCTGCGACCTTTTCTGGTGTGTGCCTATACCATCTTTTTTCTGTTGTTATTCCATAATGTTGGCATAGCTTCCAATGTATGTAGGTTCAAACTCTGTCATGTCTGTGAATATATTCCTTCTTAGCCAGGACTGGGCAGCTAGAGATAATATGATTTATTGTTTCTTCTCCATCTCCAGATATTCTGCAGTTATTTGTAATATTTCTTTTCATTACATGTTTTTGGTAATTTCTGGTGGGGAGGTTTTGGTCTTGTGCTGTAATTAAAAATCCCTCTGTTTCTGCTTTGAGTCCTGAACTTCTCAACCATTGCTGGGATTTTTCTTTGTCTATTTCTTTTGCGTTTAGTTTAGTGCAGTATTTACCATGAAGGGGTTTTTCTTGCCATCGTTTTATCATGGTTCGTCGCTGTTCTATTTTTAGTTTGGATTTCATTTGTTTTATAGCTTTTGTTGTTTCTTCATCTTCTTCTTCTTCTTCTTCATATTTATTAGGTGGTATGATTTCTTGTTTGTATTTGTCAGCTTCCTTAAATACTGAGAATAGTTTTTTGTTTTGCTCGTGTTTTGCCGCTATCTGGATCAGTTTTCCTTCCTTCTGAAGTAGATATTTTTGCAGTCCTATGGTGGTTATTTTATAGTAGTTTTCCAGCTGTATAAGGCCTCTACCACCTTCTATACGTTGTATATATAGTCTTTCTATGTCAGATTTTGGATGATGCATCCTAGATCCTGTCATTATTTTTCTTGTTTTCCTATCTATTTTGGTCAGTTCATTTCGTGTCCAGTTAAGGATATTGTAGCTGTAACTTATAACTGGGACAGCTAAAGTGTTGATACCTAGTATCTTGTTTTTAGCATTGAGCTCTGTTTTTAGTATTGATCTAACTCGTCTGTAATATTCTTTTTTTATTTTCTCTTTCATTTGTGTGTGTTGTGTCTTATCTAGTTCATGGATTCCTAAGTATTTGTAAGTTTGTCTTTGGACTAATTCTTTTATTTCATTGGTTTTATTTAGTGTGATGTTGTTACTCTTAACTAGTTTTCCTCTTTTCATGGTTACTTTGGCGCATTTTTCTAATCCGAATTTCATATCTATTTCTTTGGTAAATCCATGAACTGTCTTTAATAGTGTTTCCAGCTGTTTGTCATTTGCAGCTTATAGTTTTAGGTCATCCATATATAAAAGGTGGCCGATCGTTTTGCCGTAACATTTATATCCGCATCCAGTTCTATTTAGTATATCAGATAGAGGTGACAGTGCCAAGCAGAAAAGGAGTGGAGAGATCGTGTCTCCCTGGAATATTCCTATTCTAAAGGGGATGTCTTTGGTTTTCATGAGTCCCTCTTTTGTTTGGAGGTGTAGGACTGTTTGCCATTTATTCATAGAGTGCTCTATAAATTTTATGATTGTTGGTGCTACTTTGTTAATGGCTAGTGTTTCGAGGATCCATGTGTGGGGGATGCTATCAAACGCCTCTTTGTAGTCAATCCAGACCATACTGAGGCCTTTCTTCTTTCTGTGGCTGTCTTCAGTTATGGCTTTATTAATCATTAGTTGATCTTTACAGCCATATGAGCCTTTGCGGCATCCTTTCTGCTCTTCTGGGAACAGTTTGTTTTCGTCTAGGTGCTTGTTCAGCCTTTGCGATATCACTGTAGTAAATGCCTTGAACATAGTAGCGAGGCAGGTTATTGGTCTGTAGTTTTCTGGTTTTGCTGCTTCATTTGATTTGGGAATTAAGATGGTTTTTCCCCTTCGTGAGCCATTCAGGCATTGTCTCTGGCTCTGCTAGTATGTTGTTAAAGGTTTCAACCAGCTTTTTGTGCATTCCTGTTAGATATTTCAACCTATTATTATTATTATTATTATCATCATTATTATTATATTATTATTATTATTATTATTATTATTATTATTATTATTATTATTATTATTATTATTATTATTATTAACATTGTTATTGTTATTAAAGCAGAGGGCTGGCAAAATCGTTAGCATACCGGATAAATTACATAGCGGCATTCATCCTAGTTTAATGTTATAAACATAAATGTCTCTAAGGTCGACTTTGCCTTTCATGTTTCGAGATCGATAAAATAAGTACAAGCTGAGCAGTAGTGTAATCAACTAGTAGTAGTAGTAGTAGTAGTATTATTATAGTAGTAGTAGTAGTAGTAGTAGTAGTAGCGGTGATGGTGGTCGTGGTGGTGGTGGCAGTAGTAGAATCATCATCATCATCATCATCATCCTCATAATCACTATTATTACTGCTACTATCATTACAGAGAATGTTCTTTCTATCTTCCTCACGATCACTATTATCTTGATCATGAACATCATAATCATAACATCTGAAAAACTGCTAATCGTTTGTCTGCAGCAATCATAAATATACACATATTAATATATAAATTACAATATTTACAGTTCTTACCAAAGTCGACTGTATGAGTATAAATGACCGTATAAGTTTCAATAATACTAATTAAGAAGGTACTGAGTGTACATATTCTATGCAATTACAAAACATTTCATCTAAGTACAGCTGCTATTGTTGATATTTATATTTGTTTCGCGATAAATGCACTTTTACTTAGATTTTCACGTTGCTTTTATGCGTGTCTTTCCTGAATGCAACTTTCTGCCGCCACAATACACCATTCTTTGCTTGTAAACATCTCGAAGCGATTCACTGTCAAAGTAAACAACACTGAAACATTATTACGTACATGTTATTGCCGTCATGCTATTTCCATGCTTACTTATTTCATTTCACACATTGTTTAGATAAATACACTTAGTGAATATTCGAGAGGTGAAAGATTAATGCATTTGACGGCAGTTTTCGCTGTATGTCTGCCTCTATATTTGTTGTGCGCATAATACATACCTAGGCATTTTCCCCCATTATTAGTAGTATTGTGGTTTGTCTCAGGTTCGGTGTTATTCCTGGTAGGGATTACGTAGAGGGCTGTTTGGTGCCCGTAACATTAGTTATCCACTAGTTTTCAGCATTCTTTAAAGTGCTTAGAACCCTCCTAATAGTACTTAACTGTCCCTAAGAGACAAACTTTCTGTAGGAGCTTTACAGGGCATTCTGAAGCCATTTGTCGGTATCTTGGCTTACTAATCCCAGCACACCAATTATTATAAGCACGATCTTTACTGTTCGCATCCTCCAAATTCTTCCTATTTCAAACTTTAGGGGATTCTATTTTTCTGTTTTTCTTCCTCTTTCTTTACGATCCTGGAATCAAATAGACATGATAGGTCGATAAGTAAGCAAGTCCTTCTTTCCTGATCTATCATTATTATTATTATTATTATTCAGTAGTTTTATTTTTATAGCGTGCTTTCACTTCACTACCGAGCGCAGCTCTGTGTGCCTTGGGTATGTGCTGTGATTTGTTGTGATGCTCTGATGGTTATTGTATGGAAAGTGTTCTGCGTAGGATGTGTGCAGTGCCTAGTAGTGCAATTTTCTGTATGTTATATGTGTTTGTAAGTCCTGGTGTTTTTGTTATGTATTTGTCTGAATATTTTTTTATCATGCCTAATGCACCTACTATGATAGGAATTGTTTCTGTTTTCAGGTTCCACATTCTAGTTACCTCTATTTCCAGGTCTTGTATTTGAGAGTTTCTCCATTTCTTTTAGAGACACGTTGTCATCTGCCGGTATTGATACATCAATTAGAAAGCATTTTTTTTCTTCATGATCTCTGACAACTATATCTGGTCTGTTGGCCTTAATTTCTCTATCTGTGTGTATCGGCATATCCCAGAGTATGGTTGCTTTCTCGTTTTCTGCGACCTTTTTTGGTGTGTGCCTATACCATCTTTTTTCTGTTGTTATTCCATAATGTTGGCATAGCTTCCAATGTATGTAGGTTCCAACTCTGTCATGTCTGTGAATATATTCCTTCTTAGCCAGGACTGGGCAGCTAGAGATAATATGATTTATTGTTTCTTGTCCATCTCCACACATTCTGCAGTTACTTGTAATATTTCTCTTCATTACATGTTTTTGGTAATTTCTGGTGGGGAGGCTTTGGTCTTGTGCTGCAATAAAAAATCCCTCTGTTTCTGCTTTGAGTCCTGAGCTTCTCAACCATTGCTGGGATTTTTCTTTGTCTATTTCTTTTGCGTTTAGTTTAGTGCAGTATTTACCATGAAGGGGCTTTTCTTGCCATCGTTTTATCATGGCTCGTTGCTGTTCTATTTTTAGTTTGGATTTCATTTGTTTTATAGCTTTTGTTGTTTCTTCATCATCATCTTCTTCTTCTTTGTGTTTATTAGGTGGTATGATTTCTTGTTTGTATTTGTCAGCTTCCTTAAATACTGAGAACAGTTTTTTGTTTTGCTCGTGTTTTGCTGCTATTATTATTATTATTATTATTATTATTATTATTATTATTATTATTATTATTATTATTATTATTATTATTAATATTATTATAATTATTATTATTATTCAGTAGTTTTATATTTATAGCGTGCTTTCACTTCACTACCGAGCGCAGCTCTGTGTGCCTTGGGTATGTGCTGTGATTTGTTGTGATGCTCTGATGGTTATCGTATGGAAAGTGTTCTGCGTAGGATGTGTGCAGTGCCTAGTAGTGCAATTTTCTGTATGTTATATGTGTTTGTAAGTCCTGGTGTTTTTGTTATGTATTTGTCTGAATATTTTTTTATCATGCCTAATGCGCCTACTATGATAGGAATTGTTTCTGTTTTCAGGTTCCACATTCTAGTTACCTCTATTTCCAGGTCTTTGTATTTTGAGAGTTTCTCCAAAATTCCTGAGCTTCTCAACCATTGCTGGGATTTTTCTTTGTCTATTTCTTTTGCGTTTAGTTTAGTCCAGTATTTACCATGAAGGGGCTTTTCTTGCCATCGTTTTATCATGGCTCGTTGCTGTTCTATTTTTAGTTTGGATTTCATTTGTTTTATAGCTTTTGTTGTTTCTTCATCTTCTTCTTCTTCTTCATGTTTATTAGGTGGTATGATTTCTTGTTTGTATTTGTCAGCTTCCTTAAATATAGTTTTGCTGCTATCTGGATCAGTTTTATTATTATTATTATTATTATTATTATTATTATTATTATTATTATTGTTATTATTGTTATTATTATTATTATTATTATTATTATTATTATTATTATTATTATCAAGAACATCATCAAGATCTTTCTCCTTATCATCTGAGTTGTTGGGAAATTTTTTTGTTGCTGTTGACTGTTAGATTTTTAAAACTTTTTTCCAACCTGTGTTCGTGAACTTGCTGCAGTTTGTTTATAGAGAACTGAAGAAACTTGAAGGAACATTAAAGAAATAAAAACTATCACAAACTTCGTCATCCTCATCTGGCACCATATACACCACATTCACAACCATACACCCACTTACACACAAACACACACATACGCCCTCTTACACGCATATCGACAAAAATGCTCGTTCACACACACACAAACACATACACACACACACACACAAACAGAAATACACCCAAGCACTCACATATACATACATGGGAACATGTTCTTATTTAAACATGTAACATCGAATACACGACTGTGATTTAGGTTTATTTCTTGGAAATTATTTTTATTTTCTTGAGAATTCTTGACTGTATAAGGTAGTAGCAAAAAAATTTTTTAAAAGATATCTAAACTAGAACATGGTCATGTCTTAATCTTGGCGTTTTCAAAGGAACAGCTGCTTCCTTTACACACATACTTAAACACCACCATAGTATTATGTGTGTGGTTGTAAAAGTGTGTGTAAATGTAAATACATATATATGCATATGTACATATATATATATATATATATATATATATATAATATATATATATATATATATTATATATATATATATATATATATGAGTGTGTGTGTGTGTGTGTGTGTGTATGTATGCGTGTATGTATATATATACACACATGTATATGCATCCATATTTACATATCAATAAAAGGATTTATGTTGAATATAGATTCAACATATCTACGTGTAATTTTCTCTATGTGTGTTTCGCTGAATCGATCAGTTAAAGTAATCTCACAGTTACACGATTTTTACATTTATCGTTTCATAGGTAATAATACCTTAAAATACAAAGGTAAGCCAACGTTTTCGGATAATTTTTTTTAAATAAATTAGCTTTGAATAACCGTAGGTGAGTTGTGAAACATATTTGATTTTATTTGAGCCTCATTCTGTGTAACTGACTTTTGAGTCTATCAAACGGGTTTGTTAATTTGTATAGTTTATGTGGGATGTAGTTTTCCCAGTAACCATCAGAAGCCTGATTGACACGCAATATGTTGATGTATAACTTGTGATGGTGAAGCATCCGGAGGCACAGATTGGTCAGAAAAAGCGACCAGTTTGGGGCCGGGAGAGGAGAGAGCAATATGGGAGTTAAGAAGACAAGAAACTGGTGAATTTGACAGGATTACGCTAAACTTTTACACAACCTGTTTAGATACGTTGAAGCACTGCTAGACAAGGCAGGGTGGGAATGCAGCTCACGCGTAAGTTAGAGAGAGAAGAATGCTGGCTAGTGATTACCTATTCGAGAGTTTTTATTAACGTGATGGAGCATGTGTAGAGGTAGAGCCAGTTTGTGTGAAATATTTTACGCACTTTTCTTACGGCAACAGCTGAAGGTAGAATCACTGTGACGTCAGAAGAAATAGCTCGTGGCGTTCACTCATCTCCGCATATTTTCAGAACTGTTGTTTAAAACACTCTCCGGTGTTATACATGTTAATTTTAAGAAATAAATAAATGAATGAATAACCAACTAACTAACTAAATAAATAAATAACGGTTTCAATAAAATGCATTCAACTGATTCTCTTAGCAATAAAATAAATTCATCTTATTCTGTTAGCAATACACAACCTCTTCAATTCCAGTTTACATGACCAATATTGAGTGCTGTGTAATCCATGGGTTTAGAATACGGTTTATCTTTTATATTTATACCAGTTTTATTTATCTTTCTTAAATGTGTTTATAGTGGATTGGTGAAAATTTTGATACGGTTCGATCTGAACGGTCCTTTCTCGGTCCTCAGACCCGTAAAGGCGAAGATGACCTTTGGATTGCAAGATTAAATAGTGCAAAGCGCTCTAACCGACACCCTAATAACTTTACCGATATGCCGCCTTTACCAGCTTTAATACATTATAAACTACAGGATAATAGTTGCTGAATAGATGTCGCAATTCATAACTTTCAAATTATGGCCACACTTTGGAGATTGCAATGCATTCAATTAGACCCGCCTAAATATATTACTACTTTTATTTTATCGATTCCGAAATGGTTGAACGCAAAACCAAACAGAGCCGTTTATATTCAGAAGATTCATGAAGTAAAGGAACCAAATATCGAATGTCAGGTTGAGTTCTGATAATTTTGCCCTTTAGACCCGCTCAATGCGAGCTAAATGAATGCACAAATGAAAAACCTCGATGTATTAATGGGGTGAATGACGGTCTTCAAAAGAATGGTCTCTTAAATGCATTTAGTATTCTTTACCCTGCATATTAAAGGATAACGAAGTGAACTTGTACTGCAGTGAGAGGCAAGCGAAGCCGAACATTTTCTGTTGTATCAAAGCTGTATACGCTAGCGGATTTATTGATAAAAGATGGCGAATTACTTGTGATATCCAGCCCATAATTTATGTCCGGAATATCAGCCAAAGCAAGTTGAATATGTTAAAACTTCCCCAAATCAGAATATATGTACAAGTATATATATATATATTATATATATATATATATATATATATATATATACATGTGTGTGTGTGTGTGTGTGTGTGTGTGTGTGTGTGTGTGTGTGTTTGTGTATGTGTACATATGTATGTATATCTCTTCTGTATTAAATCATTTAAATCCGTCATCTGAAAAAGCGCTGGTTTCTAATAAAGATACAAAACTCCATCATTGGAAAATAGATAACGAAAACATAATCAACTTTTAAAGCTGAGGAAAATCTTGCACAGTTTCACAGGTCCTCTTACAGAATGTATTTGTAATTTGTGAATAAGCTGGTTGATTTCTTTTTCTGAAAATCCCAGCTTATCCAGACCGACAGTAAAATATTTACTTACAAAATCAAGCGCTCCATTTGGTATCTACATAATACTTGAGAAAGCTGCTTATTAATTAGGTGTATGGCAGTTACTAAAAGTACTAAAAGAAAGCAACTATTAAAGGCTTGACCATAAATTCATGTCCTAAGGAATTTCTTATAATTTGGATTTCTGAAGTTTATTGAATTTTTTAACCTCATTTTCCCTCAAATTTAAATATTCATTGCATTCACAGCGTGCAATTTTTCATAAATTTAAATATTCATTGCATTCACTGCGTCCAATTCTTAGCAAATTTAGATATTCATTGCATTCACTGCAGGGTAGATTTTGATGTTTAATAATAAACAATATTAATTCGTTGCGGGCGACACTTTCCGATTTCATTTGCAATAGTCTCCCACTCTCTCACTCTCTCTCGCCTCTATTGTTATTAATGATAATTTAATAATAGCTGTATAACTTTAGTACGAAACACAATTTCCTGGGGTCGATTTGTTTCACTAAAAGGTGGTGCCCCAGTATGACCACAGTAAAATAACTAAAACAAGTAAAAGAAAAAAGAAAGAATAAAAATATGTATACATATATGTACACTTATGTAAGTTCTACAAATTATTAATGATAAATAAATATAACCGATTGACCCAGTTACGTATCTGCATATAAATTTCTGTGATATCTCTTAGTTAGTTAGTCACACCCTCCATAATAGCCATATTACAGGTTTGACTCTACAGAGAATTGTTATAAGTTCCTCTCTTAATATATATCGATAAAATGGCACTTTCGAATGGTCTGTAATTGTATACTATCACAAATTTAAATATTTGTTGCCAAGCTTTAGGTTCACTGCAAAGTAGCTTTTAACTTTCCACTTATTTCTCATTTTTATTTCCACTATTTCTTATTGTTGTTTTCCTATAAAAATAAGAAGTGGAAATTTTACCGGTGAGTGTGTTAAGTTATAAGGCACAAAAAGAAAATGGCTCTCCCCAGACACAACAGTATATACACATATATATATTTCTATAAGAAGAAATTGACCCTATGGCTTATTATTTGCAAGCCTAGTTCTTATTCTATCGGTTTCTTTTGCCGAACCGCTAAATTAAGAAAACATAAGCACACTAACATCGGTTATCAAACGAGGCGGGTAGAACAAACACAGGTACACTAACATAAAAACATGCCTATATATACGATAGGCTTCTTTCCGTCTACCAGTTCCTCTCACAAGGTTTTGGTCGGCCCGCATGTAGTTGGGAAGCAAGCTTCTTACCACACAGCCACGCCTATGCTTTCCATCATGTTAAAACGTTAACCCCTACACATTGTTTCTCTCTTTTTGTTTGTTTGTTCCATTCTCTTTCCATTCTTTTCCTCTCAATCCTTTGAATCAAAGAGCGGACACAAAAAACGTCAAAGACTTAGCCATCCTTCCGAACGTCAGACTAATACATTTGTTTGTTGTTCCCATACCTGTCTTCGCTTTTGTCTTCTGTAAATTTGAACTATATATAATATGTGTGTGTGTGTGTGGTGTGTGTGTAAATATAAGGAAACAATAAAAGACATTATAGTTGAAAACTAGCTAAGTTTTTATACATACGCATATACACGCACACATACACACACACACACACACTCACAGATACACGTTTGAAAAAGAAAAAAATAATACGTTTTATTTTTTAACGTCGGAGTTTAATATTTATTTCATATATTTATATATGTGAAAGTAAAAAGACGAATAATGTTCACATAAAAGTTTTCATATAAAAGTTACGCTGGGAAAGTATTTTATGTTTTCAAAAGGTGAATTTTATATGCACAACACGAAAAGAGACAGAAAAGAAGGCCTCGTATAAAAAATAGGGTTACTGAATATATGTTAGTGTATGTTTTAGCTGAAAGGGGTTTTGTAGTAAAGAAAAAAACAATCATATTTTACTGTGAAAAATCGTTTTACTGGTCAGATCCAGTTTTTGATGTCGTTCATATTTTATTTTCGATGCGATATAAGATCATGTGGTCTTTGTTACATTATATATACGTATATGTGAGTGTACGCGTGTGCGTTTATGTGAGTGTCCATGTCTGCAATTTATATGGTGCGTGTGTATGTGTGTATATATGCATGTATATATATATATTATATATATATATATATATATATATATATATATATATATATATATATATATATATATATATATATATATATATATATATATATATATATATACATATACATACATAAAATATGAAATAGAGATAAAAGTACTATTATGCAACTCAGACAGTGATGAACATAAAAAAAATTATATATATATATATTATATATATATATATATATATATATTATATTAATTATATTTATATAATTTTTTATTTATGTATTGGCTTATGTCTATCACTGTTTGAGTTGCATAATAGTGGTTTTATATCTAATTCATATTTTATATATTTATACTGTGAAATTTGATTTAATACTAAATCGAGTTTTTCCCTGTAAGTTTGGAGCTATACTCCCTATTATTAATATTATTATTATATACATACATATATATACTCAAGTACTGGTGTATATACGTATAAGCAGTCATGCATGTATATTGGTATACACATGTATACATGCAGAGTAATACCTATTTGTTGGTATATCGACTTATGTTTAAAGCAAATGAAATCTAATTTAGTCTCTAACTATTCTATAAAGCACACTTCAAATAGGTATATTTCAATTAACATTATAGGATCAAGTTAATATTTGATTTAATTATATTTTAATATTATTAGATAAGCAATTTCAGTTATCCGAAATTATATTTTATCGGTTTGTGGACAGATTTACGATGAAAATGATAAATACAAACATCTGAACGCACGGGTGGTTTACCCAACAATGGAAAGAGAGAGAGAGATAGAGAGAGCCTGAGTTGACTTTGACTTCTGTTAGATTTTGTTAAAGCCATCGGAACTCGTTTAACTCGTGTCTGATTACACAGTAACACTAATGATTGCCTCTACGTGCATGTTAGATGTGCGACCAGACTACATTATGTACACAACTGCGCAAATTTATTTGTACGGTTAAACCTTCTTGAACGCCAATAGAATTTATATGGAATTAAAAATAATTTGAAGGAGTGGCTGTGTGGTAAGTAGCTTGCTTACCAACCACATGGTTCCGGGTTCAGTCCCACTGCGTGGCATCTTGGGCAAGTGTCTTCTGCTATAACCTCGGGCCGACCAATGCCTTGTGAGTGGATTTGGTAGACAGAAACTGAAATAAGCCTGTCGTATATATGTATATATATATATATATTATTGTATGTGTGTGTGTTTGTCCCCCTAGCATTGTTTGACAACCGATGCTGGTGTGTTTACGTCCCTGTCACTTAGCGGTTCGGCAAAAGAGACCGATAGAATAAGTACTGGGCTTACAAAGAATAAGTCCCGGGGTCGATTTGCTCGACTAAAGGCGGTGCTCCAGCATGGCCGCAGTCAAATGACTGAAACAAGTAAAAAAAGAAAAAAAGAAAGATACATCTTATGACTAATATACATCGCTGGTGACGAGGTCAATTTAGTTTAAAATTTCATCTACAGCTGATGATAAGCAGTGACCTCGGTTCATGAACACCCCCGGGAGACGGTGGGGTTTCAAAGATTGGTGTCCGCAGGTGCGAAGTCCATAAGTCAGAGTCACTCTTCGTATCTATCCTCCGGGTCAGCGCCTTTTCCATTTTGTCTGCTGTTGGCACGAGCAATTGTTCCATACTGTGAGACACAACATTCTCCGGTAATACAGCTCTATATAACCACGATAAGATATAGTTAAAGTGAAATAACTTCAGTCGCGAACCGAAACCACAACTAAGGCGGTGAGCTGGCAGAAACGTTAGCACGCCGGGCGAAATGCGTTGCCGTATTTCGTCTGCCGTTATGTTCTGAGTTCAAATACCGCCGAGGTCGACTTTGCCTTTCATCATTTCGGGGTCGATAAATTAAGTACCAGTTACGCACTGGAGTCGATGTAATCGACTTAATCCGTTTGTCTATCCTTGTTTGTCCCCTCTGTGTTTAGCCCCTTGTGGGTAGTAAATAAATAGGTATTTCGTCTGTCGTTACGTTCTGAGTTCAAATTCCGCCGAGGTCGACTTTGCGTTTCATCCTTTCGGGATCGATAATTTAAGTACCAGTTACACAGTGTGGTCGATATAATCGACTTAATCCGTTTGTCTCTCCTTGTTTGTCCTCTCTGAGTTTAGCCCCATGTGGGTAGTAAAGAAATAGTTATTTCACTTTAACTGATTTACTAGGGTGCATCACAGAAGCAATAATGTCATACATATGATGAACACACACTTCTTTATGTAGTATATTTGCCACGGGGCTACTTAAGTTTTGAAAAGAAAAAAATACCAGCAATTATATCAATAAGGAAACTAAACATTGTAGTATAACTGTTCTGACTTGCTGATAAGATTCTACTCGGCTGATTAATCATTAAAATATCTAAAGTTTAAAAACTTTACTCCAAAACATTAATCACCAGTTTAATTTCTACTCAAATGAGACTGATAAACTCGTCAAAAGAAAAAGAAAAATCCGACATGATCTTTTAAGATTAGAAACATTAGAACGAGATTATGATTTCTCCTTGGTTCTCTAACACTCTGTCAGATAATCGAAACTTTTGAATCTCATTTTGTTTCTTTTCGGGATAACGGAGTTATATTCTAAAAATCTTATCAGCGACTTTCTTATCAAAGAAATGCCAGTAAAATACGAAAGCCGCCAAACTTTATTTGATATGAGGACAGAATTATAGGCTGTGAGCTTTACGTTTTGTAATAGTAACTTCAAGATTAGCAAAAATTTATTGAGTACTAAATATATGCTAAAACTGAAGGTATCATTTGGAAACCAGATTTACCTATGATATATATATATATATATATATATATATATATATAGCCAAACTAACGTGGCAGTGTCCAGAGAAATAGGATGAATGCTGCTGTTGATTAGCTCCGAGAGGCGAATCTCCACTAGCTAGCTATATGACGAACAAACTTGCATCCATAAAACTTCGAGCAGGGGAGGTCATCAATTTCCCCTTGCTGGCTTGGCAACCATAGACGGGTTTAGGGATAGTTGCCCGTTATCAATGTAGAGCACCCGAGTCTAGCAAGAGTCGTGTTTTACAAGCCCGGTCTGTAATTTCTCTGGACTGCCACGTGAGTTTGGCAATAAATTTCAAGACCCAGTAGTGCTGCTGTATATCTCCTTCAGATAGATTTGGAAATTATAACATATATATATATATATATATATGTATGTGTGCGTGTGCGTAGTGTGTGTGTGTGCGCGCGCGGGGATGTATGCATGTGCTCATCATGACTACAGTCAAATGACTGAAACAGATAAGAAATTAATGAATATATATATATATATATAAATGTATGTACATATATGTTTCGTTTATACATAATATATATGTATATGTACATACATATTTACGTATACTCTTTTACTCTTTTACTTGTTTCAGTCATTTGACTGCGGCCATGCTGGAGCACCGCCTTTAGTCGAGCAAATCGACCCCGGAACTTATTCTTTGTAAGCCCAGTACTTATTCTATCGGTCTATTTTGCCGAACCGCTATAAAATATAATGATATGTATTAGGCAGAATCATGTATGCAAGTGTGTATGTTCAAATGGCGTATAGTAAACAAAACAAATAAAAAAAAACAGGTAGGATGAGTTCACAATCAATGATTAAACTTCAAGCTTGGGAGGAGGGAAAAAATTTAATATTTCCTATTTTTCAGAAATTATCCCCTGTGTGTTTGTGTGACTGCCTGTACACATTTTTCTGGTATATTCTATGTATGATTACATTCTGAGTTCAAATTCCACAGGCGGTTGACTTTGCCTTTCATCTTCTCGGGATCGAAAAATTAAGTACCAGTTCCGTAATGGGGGTTAATCTCATCGACTGTCCCCTCTCCCGAAATTTCGGGCCGTGTGCCTAGAGTAGAAAAGAACATTGTTTATGTGATGCAGTAATATATTTGTCAAAGTTTACTACGGTCTGAATAATTGTTCTGTAAGTGTGTATGATCGTTTATAATTATGTGTATGTATGTGAGCATGTGTACGCTTGCAGCAATAAATGTCTGTTATATCTAGTTGTCTGTGGCTATTTACACGCACATGCGGGTGCCGAAGTGCGTCCAGAGTGTACATAGGAATATATGTATGACGATACAAATTCACATACAACATCCTCTTACTCCACAATGTAATCCAATACAGTAAAATGTAGTGTATCCATGCAATTGAAATCCAGTAGATTTGGTCAATGAAATTATTTAATGAGGACTGTATGCCATAAAATTTCGGAAATACGAGAGGTGTATATATACATATATTTCACAATGTGATGTCCTTAGGGGTACGGCCGTTTCGCAAACTTCTTCATACAGTATGCATTTCAGTGTAGAAGAAAATTATGATTAAATCTCGTAGGGATGTCATGTGGTTGAATAAATGAAAATATATTCACTTATCATACCTCCTGGCTTTTATTGTTTATTCATATATATATATATATATATATATAGAAATTCGGGGTGAGTACTTGATAATTATAAGCACCTGTGTATACCGTTTGGTGGTGTAGGTGGTGGAGTAAATTGATCAAAATAAAAACATGATGCGAAGGATTCAGCGGTACATATGTTTCGGGCCTTTATTAGACAGATTTATAACAATGCATAATGTATGTCTGTGGCCTTCTTCAGCCGCGCACAACAGCTTCTACAAGGACATGTGTTACATCAAAAATTCTTGGTTGGGGATGCAAATCCTCTCATTCGCGTACGACATAATGCGGCAGCAGCATAGAATTGAGGCTTCCATCTGTTTCTTCTCTCAATGTAGAATGAGGAAATTTGGATGTTGAAGTAATGTAAATAAATAAATAAATACATATATAGACGTGAAGATGGAGGGGCGAGAATTCAGGACGAGGGATAAAAATGTATAAGAAGTGTAAGTATAGAAAAATATAAAAATGTAGAGTATAAAGATGTAAAAGGATGTAAGGAGATGTAAAGGGGGTATAAAGAATATAAAGAAATATAAAGAAATATAAATAAATGTAAAGGCATAAGGTTATAAAGTAAAAATAGAAATAGAAATAAAAGTAAAAAGTAAAAAAATTAAAATAGGAATAAACATGATAAAAATGTAAAAAAGTATAAAGATAAGGTATGTATAGAGGTTACGGACCAAACATGGTGGTCAGGAGATTGATAAAATTTAGTTGTAGAAATTTTGAGTGTCAATAAATCAACAGTGTCGCCTGGGGACCTAATGTGTTGTAAATCAGAGCTGTTGAGCGTTTAATCTAGTTCCTTGATTTAATTGGTCATCTCGTACATACACACCATCATGGATACATACACCCATATACACGCGTACATATACGCCTCCAAGCCTATAAGCATACACACGCACTCACGTGTAAACATGTACATAAACACACACACACCCACCCGCATATATATATATGCGCAGACTACTTGGTGTAATTGATAATTATTCCAAATTAATTAATTTCACCTTCAT